>NC_056736.1:799765146-799980146 GCF_019279795.1 Protopterus annectens | reverse complement strand
GAGAGGGACAACTGAAGTAAGTTAGTATCACAATTTGATAGATTAGCTTAATATACCTCTTCCATCTATTTTGATATAGATGAAAAAGGTTAGTAATCAAAATTTGATAGATTGGCTCAATATACTTCTTCCATCTACTTTGACATACGTTGTGCATACTTATGTACCCAAGTGGCTATAGTTGTGAATCCTAGCTATGCCAGTTTCAAGTTATATTTATTTATTCATGTATTTTGTTAAATGGTAGGCAAGTTGGGCAAGACCTATTGTCAGAACTGTTCCAGGTAGAAAAGTTCCAGATGACCACATTACATAAATAAATGAATATATACAAAAATGTGATGACAGAGATATTTGCAGTTACTATACATATTTACACCAAGGAGTAGTAAAGTGTCACATTCATGGAAAATTATTTCAATGACATACTAGCAGTTACAACATAACATAAATTACATTTTTGTCCATGCTATGTATTTATGTTAATAATAGTAATCAATAACAGGATGTTTTTGAGGGGCACTGCATACAGATGTGCTTTTTCTCACTCTAATAAATGGTGCAAGATAACATTAGAGCTCAGCTAGACGAATGATCACATTTTTCTTTCATGACAGATATTGTATATCTAAATTTATTGCTTTCATTGTTTTCTGAACTTGTTTTAGCTTTTTTTCTTATTATATGGTTCATAGGGTCATAGATAGTTACTATACTTATCATCCAGTGGACCATTGAGAAACATAGCCCAAATTCCCAGTTACCTCTAAGCACTGTTTGGGTTAAGTAACTTGCTCAACATCACATAATGGGCACATGAGGGATGGGACTCTCAAACTCTTTACCACAGGAACTGCAGCTATCAGGTGGTTATTGTTTTCTGTTAAATTGTATACATAATGGTTCTTTGTCACTAAATCTAAGTAGATTCAATGTTATCAGCTCCATTATCTAAAGTTTTATAAGTGAGAGTGAATAAAATGGAAAGTAGAACATCAGTAAAAGTGCATGGGATATCTTGTATTAGAATCCAGGATCATGTGTATGGGAGTTCTATACTTACACCTTTTGTCACAGGAAAGTTGAAATAACACCTGTTCATGTTTCAGTTCATGTCACAACAGTAAAAAAAAATGTACACACCCTGTATTAGAACCCAGGACCATCTATGCTCCAGCCCTACACTTTCACCTTCTGCCACAGGACAAGTAACATCGCTTTCTCCCTGTTAACCACCACACAATGCTGCTTAGCAGGCTTGCGAGATGCCCAACAGAATTCTTTGAATGTATCCGGTTTCTATTTTTGCCTGTCTGGGTTTGGGTGGTCCAGTTGTCCAGTTAGTGCACTATTGCACTTTGCACAAATGAGAGAAGCACAGCCAAACCCGCCATTCATTTCCTGCATTCCTGTGAATGCATTAAATGACACATCGCACAAACACTGCTCCCCCCAACAAATGAAAAATAAATGAAAAAATTAAAGACAAAAAAAGAAAAAGAATGGAAAATTAGCTGACATGAAGAAAAGCAATATATGACAAACACAATACAAAATGTTACTGCACATGAAGTATTTCTACAGAAGTCTGCATCTGATCCCTCACTCCACTGAACCTTCGGAACACATGAAGAGTGCCTTATCCATCTCTGCGACACAAGCAGCTATGAGGAAAGGAAGTGAAATCATTCTGCATACAACCAACTGCAACATCATTCTGCAGTAATATTACACCATACAACTAGTTGCACATTATTATGCTTGGATATAGTGCACTGAGTGATCACACAACCAGTTATGATTATTGCTTGCAAATATACAGCTCTGTGTTACCTCTCTGTGTTTGTTGGTCATTCATATTTTATCTGAAAAGTAATATGAGACATGCAGTCTGTAAGCCACTCTATATCATTAGCCTTAAAGTGCGTGAGGATATTAAATGGAGATAATATTACATTCAGTTGCCATCAAATAAAGAGGAGGTTGAATGTTAATAAACAGAACCTGTGAATTGTGTGCTGATTACTTACACTTCCAAACCGAGACACTCACTGGATATAAGGCAGTCTGCACTGCTGTTGTATTTACTTTCTCCAAACCAGTAATCATTGAACGAAATCAAAAAATGCAATCCATTAACCACAAAAAATGAGGGAGTGCTTGCACTATTTTTACAAGTGCTACACAGAGCCAAGGACGTGGGATTCATCAATTCTAATGAATTCACATAATATTTGTATCTTCACAATGCTGACTGCCCTGAATCTACACCAGAAAAGGCAAACAAGTAGCTAGGGAAACTGAAGGTGATTAGATTTGTTTGTTTATGTGGTGATCAAAGCAGACAGGCTATTAAATTGGGATATATCTGCACAGATGATTACTGATTTTGAGAAGGTATGCCTGCATATTGTCAGCTACATACTGCATATGCTGGCATGTAATTATGAATAATCTGTTTAACAGTTTAATATATATATATATATATATATATATATATATATATATATATATATATATATATATTATTTATTTATTTATTTATTTTTTGGTTAGCAAAGGTTTTTACATTTTCATCTGAATGCATTAGTTAGACATGTACTGATGGCAATGACAAGTTTGCCTGGACACTTCACAGGTATACAGGATTGGCAATACCGCCAAATGAAATATTCTATATTAAATATGTAGACATGTTTCTAGAACAAGTCATTTGATAGCACTTTTAGCATTTCAAAGATGCTGTATTAGGCAAATGTGTCATTTACCTGTTCTTTTGGATGTAGGGGAGCAAAGCTGCATTTTTTACGGCACAAACAAGGATTTGTTGCTATTGATGCTAACTTTTTTTGCATCCAGCTTGCACATACAAGTCAAATATGTCTCTGCTGTCACATGTTAAGGTCAATTCTATACAAATCTCCTACCTTTACTTGCTTACACTACCAAGTAACAACAATGCAAGGATATACCACTCATTTGTATTATTACAAAATGCACTCCAAGTTCAAGACTTACCTTATAAATGTAGCAGTTGTCACAGTTTTAATTCAGGGCTGACTCTGTTTGATGCAAGCAGTACACAGCCAATACACCTAGAGGCAAAGTATGTGAGTGTTGCCTGGCATCAATGTTACTATATGTATGTGCATAGGAGGAAGGTTTTAGACCCGTAGGTGGTGAGGGATTGTTGATTTTACACATATTGACTTACATTTGGTTCACACATGCACATACACACGTGTGTGTGTGTGTGTGTGTGTGTGTGTGTGTGTGTGTGTGAGTGTGTGTGTGTGTGTGTGTGTGTGTGTGTGTGTGTGTGTGTGTGTGTGTGTGTGTGTGTGTGTGTGTGTATGTATGTATATATATGTATTGGGTTCTCTGTAGTGCTTGATGTGTGGTAAGCTTGATGTGTGGTAAGCCTGAGCTGCATCATCTCTGTTCACTCATTTGCGCTCTCTCTCTCTTTATATATATATATATATATATATATATATATATATATATATATATATATGGGTCTACTTCGTAAGAATGAAAGACCACAACACCGTAACCCACAACACTGAAACCAGAATCACGAAACCCCGCAACACTCCGGAACACTGAAAACCGTGTAAATGCAAAACACACACAAACACACACACAACTGCCCCAACCCACCAAACACACAACCCTACATTAGAGATGGGCAGGGGGGCAAGCACCCCTGCACCCCACACCCCCCTACTTTAATATTCTAACTCCAAGATTGCACAAGCAGACACACAAGGCAAACTCACACACACACATTACAGTTACTCACACACACGCACCGCAGTCACAACACACACTTACACACAGCAATACCCCTCACAAATACACTTACACATACATACTTATCTACAGCGAAACACCAAAAGCGCTAAGTCTAATCCCGTAATATTGCAATTTTGAATTTCTCGCTTTTCCTTGTTCTGGGGTTTCATCCTTCTGTTCTCACTGATGTGAGATTCGGTGTCATGGTCTTTTGTTCTAACACAGTAGACCCATATATATACATATATATATTCTTTTTAAATGCATATATACCATATGCTAAGTATATACATACAGAGAGAATATTCAAAAGAGGAAAGAGAAAGATCTGTGAGTGCTTTAGTCCTATAATTGATTGCATTCTACCAAGGTTCAATACTATTCCTAAAAACTACTGAAAGCCTGGATAGACTCTGGATTTCCTATGACTCTAAATAGTAAAGATTATGTTAAAGATTCTGTTTAACTAAATAAAAAGAAATGAAACAATAAGGAAGAAATGTAATTTAAATTCCAGTGTTAACAATAATTAAAGGTTAATTCTGTAGGTATTTATTAATGACTGAGAACAAAGATGTGTGTGAAAGATAGCTAATGAAGTAAAGCAATGTAAATAATTTCTTAAGAACAGAATTATTAGAATGCTTAGAATACATTAAAACCCAGAACATATAAAATGTTAATATTATCTAAATGAAAAGTCAAAATGAGAAAGTCATTTTAACAAATGATAGCAGCTTCATTACTTCAAATGTCTAAAGTCACTGGATTCAGTTCCTTTCCATATTATATTAGCTAATCAACTTGTATACTGCTAACAGAATGACAGATTAATGCCAACTTAAAGCACTAGTTCTGTGAATACAGAAGGATTTCCTTCTAAAGTGTATGTCAATGGATGCAGAAGGAGACAAAAATAGTGACCTATGTGACACGTTAAACAATAAACTTCAATATATGATTCTAGATAGAGCTGTCATTGCATAAACATTAGATACAAATAAATTATAGTTTTTATGATACTTGCTCTTATTTAGTTATAATGCTTTGAATATTATATTTAACACACTGGTTAATATTCATAGCTAAATGCTACTTTAAGAAGGTTGCTACTGTAAGAGGCCCAGAGGTAATCAGACATATAATTGACACAACAAACCAGGCTAAGAATTGCACAATTAAAAGGAAGTATAATCCTGACATGAGAAGTAGTGCAAAGCTGCTCTAAGGCAAGAACAGTGTTACCGCAGAGTACATGAGTGACATGATGTATGCTATTAGGAAGGTTGGCAGGTTCAGACAGACAAGAAAAGTTGACTTACAAAAGGTTAGAAGGACAATGGATGGACAGAGGAATACAATAAATAGACAAGCATTGATGGGAAGGATTGGATCACACACAAGGAAAAGCGAGGGGACACATAAAGAAAGGAGAGCATCAGGATGGGGGTATTGTAGGGTCCTGGACAAAAGTGGCAAAGTTCATGCTTATATAGTCTGGCATTTCTCTTACTTTGAGTCTTTGTAAGTTTTAGTATTATTTGTGTCACTGTCCTCACCTTTCAGAGTCCAACTTTCTCTCTTAGTGACTTAAAATTATTAGACGACTGAGCAGAAAAGGTAGTAGCTGCGATTCAGTGCATTGAATTAAAAGACATTGTGGCTGGATGAAGCAACCTAGGAGAAGTACAAGCACTTGAGATTTTCATGTCAAAGAAGCCGATCATGTACAAGAGTTTGCGTTATCACTACTGCCAGCACAAACTCTCAAAAATAATGCAAAAGAGCAACAGCCAAAGCCAACAATATGTTGGTCTACATATCCACGGCAACTAGATCTTGATCTTAGGCTGCAATACTTTTACTCTGAAAGTTATTTATTTTATACTCAGTTTTACGTGAATTATAGCGAGACAAAAGTGTGGTTTTTAGATTGGATACTGAGGAAGGATGTTAAAGTGAGGAAAGGGATGGTGGGAAGGATATATTGAACAGGCTGAATGAGCTGAGTCACTACATTATGAAAAATAAAAGGTAAAGCAGAGGAATGGTTTAGTTGTCAAAATTACATGCAAATTATGCATGTTAATTCAACTAATGAGAGAGAATATTGGGACACAATTACCAAACAGAAGAGTCAGACTTCAATCCAGAATGAGAAAGTTCTACTTCACAGTAAAGTTGGAGATCAAATCAACAAGAAAGGCCCCCCGATTCCAAAAGATGTGCTTTGCTCTCCATGACTTACTGCAGTGTAAGCCTGCATTGTAGATCGGCATTACACCAATGTAAGTCACTTACACCGAGATTAAGTGTTTTGGAATCTGATCCCTGAAGGATTCAAAAAGTACAGAAAAGGCACGGAAGAGAGTGGCTATGAGAGGGACAACTGAAGTAAGTTAGTATCACAATTTGATAGATTAGCTTAATATACCTCTTCTATTTTGATATAGATGAAAAAGGTTAGTAATCAAAATTTGATAGACTGGCTCAATATACTTCTTCCATCTACTTTGATATACGTTCATAGGTTCATAGGTTCATACTAGGCTATCTGCCCGAGGGCATTTACAAGCCTAGCCCATAGTTTTGTGGCTTACGCCACCCCTTTAGTATGGGGAACTATACCCATTATTTTGCTGTGCCTCTGTCGAGCAGTGACACTGAGGTAATCCCTGGGGTGTATCTGCGATCTCCCATCCATTGGTCAAGATTTCTCTTGAACAAGGCCAGCGAGGTGCTCTGCCTCACATATACCGGGATTTTGTTCCACAGCATAGGGAGTCTTTGGGTGATGAATCTATCCCTCCAGCACGTCCTATTAATAGCCGTGTCGAGGTTTAAGTCTCCCGCCCTTGTGGCTCTGACGGATCTAGATTTTTGAGGTGAAGCATATTCATCAAATCTGGGTTTGACATGGACTTGTATGTTAGGCAAAGGTCACCTCTGAGCAGTGTTTACTGAATAGAGCTGGAGTTCTTTCAGTCGGGCAGCATAGGACAGATGTTTGAGACCCTTTATCCTTTTGGTGAGGAACTTTTGTGGCCTCTCCAGCTGCTGCAAGTGTCGGGTCAGATACATTCCGAATGGGGCATTGTACTCAATCATTGGTCTGATGAGTGATGAGTATAGGGAGACTATGACCTCCCTTGATCTAGATGAGAATCCCTTCATGATAAGGTGGGCAATGTAGAAGGTCTTCCTAACTACTTTAGCTACATGGGTGTCGAATGACAGACTACTATCAACCTGGGTCCCCAGGTCCCTGATAACTTCTTCTGTGCTCAGTGGATTGCCACCTATTTGGTAGCTAGGGGTAACCTTGTTTTTCCCGAAGGGTATGACTATGCATTTTTGGCATTTAACTTTAGGCCATGGCTCTGGCACCAGTTATCCGCTTCTGTGAGACCCTTCTGAAGGATATCTGTGTCAGATGTGTTTTCTACTATGGCCCAGTTTGCAGTCATCTGCAAACTTTGTCAGCCATAACCCTCCTGTGTTTGCTTGTACTGGAAAAGTAGATGCCAAACAAGAGTGGGTCCAGGACTGAGCCCTGTGGTACACCACTTGTGACAGGCTTTGAGTCTGACATGGCGCCAGCAACTCTGACCCTGTGGGTTCTGTCACTCAGCCAGTTTGCAACCCATCTTGTGATGTATGGGTTAACATTTAAGCTGATGAGTTTTTCAATGATACCCGAGTGGGGTATTGTATCAAAGGCCTTCGCCAGATCGAGGTAGGCTGTATGGACTGCCTTTCCCTCATTAATGGCTTTGGTGACTGTTTCGAAAAAGTCAACCAAGTTTAGAAGGCATGATCTGCCTTTGACAAAGCCAAACTGGGACGGATCCAAAGTCTGCAAGTTCCCTATGTCTTTATTTATGAGGTCCATTATGATCCTCTCCATGGCTTTGCAGATAAGGCTTGTCAAGCTAATGGGACGGTAATTTCCAGGGTCGGTGGAGGCACCGCCTTTGTGAAGTGGGACCACAGTTGCAGTGCGCCACTCCTGGGTAATGATCCAGAGATAAGACTATGATTAAACAGCTGTCCTAGCTGTGGGTTTAATTCCTCGTTGAGTTCGTGGAGCACACAGCCGGGGACACCATCAGGTCCCATGGATGCTGTGATTTTTGCTTTGGAGAGAGCAGTTCTCACTTGGGCGTTGGAGATGTTTGGGGGGCTGCAATCGCTTGGTATAGATATCTCTCGTTTGGGGAGGGGGGTTTGCACTGAACCTGTCAGCCAGTATGTTGGCAATGTCTGTAGGATCAGTAATCTTCACATCATTTTGAACTAGTTCTGAGCATATCTGGGAGTTTCCTCCCAGGTTTCTAACATAGCTAAAGAAGGCCTTATGATTGTCTTTTGAGTCTTTAGCTATTTTTCTCTCAAAATTTGCTTTGGATGATTTTATGAGAGCTCTTAGTTTTTACTTATAGTGATCAAGGGTGTCTTACCTTTTAAGGATTTTGCTCTATCTTGTAGTAGCTTCCTCCTTTGTTGTAGAGTTTGTTTATGGCTGGGGTCCACCAGACTGGACGCTTGCCTTTGGTACAAAGAGTCTTTGTTTTGCTTGGGATTGCCTTATCCATGCAGTCCTGCAGGTGCTGGTAGAAGGCATTTGTGAGTGATTCAGCAGCTTGAGTACTGTTTTCCGCGCTCGGGGCCTTAAAGGAGACCACACTAGTCTTTAGAAGTGTGAAGTCGGCTTTCTAGAAGTTCTTTACTGTGGTCTTTTATTTCAGGTGGGGTGGGATGAGGACCTCCAGCCAGATTAGTTTATGATCTTATCTCACCAGTCATGGGTATACTTCCGGTGTTGAACATTGTGCTCCCATGTTCGTGATGATGAGATCAAGTATGTTTTCTCCTCTTGTGGGGATGGTGACTAGTTGTTCCATGGCATTTGAGTTTATGAATTCCAGGAACTTTTGGGCTAGGGTGTTTGGGCTTGAGTAGTGTTCCCAGTCTATATTAGGGTAATTGAAGTCACCTAGTATGATGGTGTTTGGTGATACATTTATCCCCTCTAGTGTTTTCAGGAAGGCCATGTGAGGTTCCTGAGTTTGTGAGGGTAGCCTGTAACATGCTACAATTTGCAGAGCAGTCTTGCCTATGGTTAATTGCACCTGGATGGTCTCCGATGCATCGTGCGTTGCCACCAGTCTTGAGGTGTGGGTGTCCTTGATGAATATGGATACCCCCCCCTTTCTTGGTATTGTCCGGATTTTGGGGCCGGAACGCATGATATGAGGTAAAACCTGATAGTGCTGGGGTGCTCTCAGGAGCCTTGAACCAGGTTTCTGTCACAGCACAGACATCGATGTTCTCCATACTGAGAAGGGCCTCGAAAAGTGCATTTTGAGATTTAGACTTCTAGCATTGAGCAGCATTACCCTTAGTTTTTTTCCTTTTGTGTTCTAGGGTGGTAGGTTTAGAATTTGAGCCTTGCCTAAAAAAGGCCCTATGGGGTGGCAAGAGCCTTTGCCAATATCCGAATCCCAGGGTGACAGGTGCAAGCCGCCTCATGAAGCAGCGTGGCTTGTCCAGCATGTCATCCCAGGCAGACAGACATTGATCCCCTTTGAATGACACCAGAGTTTAAGCCAATTGTTAAAGCTGATCATCTTATCTCTGTATTGTGGTATCATTCTTGGTGAAGGTAGGATACTGCCCAAGGTCAGGGTCATACCTGCCTGGGCTACATAATCAGAGAGCTCCTCAATGTCTCTTTTCATGTAGTCCAAGGAGGTACGGCTCAGGGCGCTTACACCAGCGTGGACAATGACTGAGTCATTTGTACCTGCTGTTGAGAGACCTGAGTGCTTGCGTTATGTGGCGGATTCTAGCGCCCGACAGGCAGCTTACTGTGACCTTCTCCTTACTCAGTCTGGTGAGCGGACGCCAGTGTGTCTGACTATGGAGTCACCAATGACTAGTGTGTCTGGCATTGTGTTTGGCCTTAAGGGCTGTGACTGTTTGACACTCTGACTGTGAGGTCTATGTGTTGCAGGTGTTGTGTTCTGAGGTGGTGGTTGTTTGGGTGTCTGCTTTGGTGGCCTCTGCTGTTTTGGTAGATTTTGATCAGAGCCTCGAGTATGTCTTTGTGTGTTTATGTGTATGATTTGAGGTTGTGATGGTACTATGTGAGACTGGGTCTATAGTGTGTGTGGTAACCTTCTCCTCCTGACTGGTCTTGCCAGTCCTATGTTGAGAGAGCTCAGCCTCCAGTTTGGCCGTATAGTTGCATCTCTCGCATGTATTTGTGTTTTGTGGGAGGAGGAGAGGGTTGTCTGTGTACATGAGGCAATTGTAACATTGCCTCAATATTCCCAGGTTCACCAGCTGAGCAGGAGAGGACACTAGCAACTGATCCCTCGACATGCTAGAAGGACTAGACAAAAAAACTTATGTACCCAAGTGGCTATAGTTGTGAATCCTAGCTATGCCAGTTTCAAGTTATATTTATTTATTCATGTATTTTGTTAAATAGTAGGCAAGATGGGCAAGACCTATTGTCAGAACTGTCCCAGGTAGAAAAGTTCCAGATGACCACATTACATAAATAAATGAATATATACAAAAATGTGATGACAGAGATATTTGCAGTTACTGTACATATTTACATCAAACAAAGAGTAGTAAAGTGTCACATTCATGGAAAATTATTTCAATGACATACTATCCGTTACAACATAACATAAATGACATTTTTGTCCATGCTATTTATTTATGTTAATAATAGTAATCAATAACAGGATGTTTTTGAGGGGCACTGCATACAGATGTGCTTTTTCTCACTCTAATAAATGGTGCAAGATAACATTAGAGCTCAGCTAGACAAATGATCACATTTTTCTTCCATGACAGATATTGTATATCTAAATTTATTGCTTTCATTGTTTTCTGAACTTGTTTTAGCTCCTTTTCTTATTATATGGTTCATAGGGCCATAGCTAGTTACTATATTTGTCATCCAGTGGACCATTGGGGAACATAGCCCAAATTCCCAGTTTCCTCTAAGCACTGTTTGGGTTAAGTAACTTGCTCAACATCACACAATGGGCACATGAGGGATGGGACTCTCAAACTCTTTACCACAGGAACTGCAGCTCTCAGGTGGTGATTGTTTTCTGTTAAATTTTATACATAATGGTTCTTTGTCACTAAATCTAAGTAGATTCAAATTGTAAAATGACTGTCCTGTCATTTTTTTATGTTATTCTTTGACATCTAATGAATCACTTGTGATTTCAGCCTACTTACTGAAAATATAAACACATGCATGTCTGTGCCAGCCAGTGTTTCTCTCTTTCAAAACAATTCTGCAGTGGAGGGGGTGTCCAACTGTGTGATCAGGACATCATTTACAGAATATCTATCACTGATATCCTATTTCTTACTGATATTCCACATCTGATTCTCAGTGCTGTCATGAACTGAAATACATTGTTCCTGCTTCACCTTCCCTGTATTCTACTATTCCCACTGTCTTTCAGTATCATATTTTGTGGTTTGCATGCCATCTTCTCTTCCATTCCTGATCTTTGATATAAGAAAGACTTGCTTTTCTTTGCCCAAGGACAGGATGGAATTCTTTCTGAACTCTCAATTACCTTTAACAACCCTTTTATCCATATTTTGTAAGAACGTTTTATTATGTTATCACATGTCCTGTCCTTTTATATCTTCTGTCATAGCTGTCTGTGTTAACTTTATATAAAAAGGAAATGTACTACATTTATCAAATCAGCATGAAGAAGTCCTTCTTCAGTATGACTATAAATTGCTCAATAATATTTTTTTTCTTGAGGCCCAAGTGCTACTTCTGCAGATTGTTTTGCCTATAATATCTCATGATATATCTGGAATTAAAAAATGATATTATCGAACATGCTTGTGAAGTGCATAGTATACACTAAATTCAATATACCTGTAGGACTTTATGCAAGAAGTACTGAAACAATAGTCAGAGTTCACTGACCATTATATTGCGCCATTTTCCCTTTCTGCAATAACTCCTGACTTTTATTTTCTGCCATTGTGCATATCATGAGCACTTCTATCTCTTTATTATTTTGCATTTAAATTATGTAAAGCATGCCTGTATATATCAGATGAGGAGTGTGCTAAATGTATGCCCTCAAGCTTTGATCATTCTATTTGATAGCTACATTGTATCCTTTCCTTTGTAGTTTCTTCTCATATGACATCTGCTGTTCCAACTGCACTTACTCTTTCCTTTTGCAAGTTTCACTCTTGTGTACAACATATGCTTTCTTGTTGCTTCATCAGACCAGATGTCAGCCTTTTCCTTTTACAGATTTTAGTCATTACTTCCTATTTCAGTAACTTTATTAAATAAACATGCTAGATAAACAGAGGCCAGCCATTTGATGAAGTTCTTTTTTTATACCTCATCACCTAGTATTTTAACTATTTCATTTTGTTCTTTGTCTATGTGCTTATCATCGTCAACAGAAAAACCTTACACATGCACAGTCATTTGCAGGCTATGCATAAACCAGATGCTGATGGTGAAGTATGTGGACTTTGTCAAACAACCTACATCCTTTGTATGAGATGATAAACCAAGGCCCCATCTGCCTGAGCTGGTGTTAGCTCAGGTTATTGTGAAAGATCCTCCTGACACTTAACAAACTTGAGCAGCAGAAGTTATCTTGTATCCAGGCCAAATTTTCCCTAGTCCATATGAGTACCACCTCAAGTCTCACCCTGAAAAGAGGCTATTGGCCTAGTCGGACTAACCAGTACAAGAATGTGTAAATAAAAATAAATAAAAAGAGTTTTAGTAATTTCAGTAAGATATATCTATAATTATATCTATCTATCTATCTGTGTATATATATATATATATATATATATATATATATATATATACGAAAAAGCACAAACATCAAACTTGATATTGTGGGGAGCTGCGCCCTCCACACCTCCTGCTAAATATATATTCCAACTCTGAGGTCGCACTACAGTGAGGAAAGGGCAAATATTCCTATCCTCACTGTACTGCGACCCCAGAATTAGCATTTCGATGTCTGACATTTTCAATCAGAAGAGGGTTCGTTCTTGTGAACTTAAGCTCTTCTGATATAGACCCTATACATCTATAGATATCTATATATATCTATATATATATCTATATATATCTATATATATATAGATATAGATATATATATATATATATATATATAGATATATAGATATATATACATATATATATATATATATATATATATATATATATATATATATATATATATATATATATATATATATATATATATATATATATATATATATGGATTCACTTTATAATCCCGAAATTCTGAAATACCGAATTTCAGAATATCGAGATCATAAAGCCAAAACACCACAATACCGACTGCCCATAATCGCGAAATTCAAAATCCCGACACTTACATACACACACTCACATACACACAACTGCCTCCCACACACAAACAAAACTAACCTACTTAAATATTCTAACTCCGAGACCGCACAATCACACACACAAAGGCAATTCACACCCACACATTTCACAGCCCCATGCACACACACATCACAACCAAAACACACACTAACATACACTACAGCACATAATCTACACACTCATACAAATTTACCTGCACTTACATCCATTCATACACTGCAACACCAGAAGCTCCGAACTGTTTTGCGATTCTGGGCATTCGGTATTCTAATCTCGGTATTCTGAAATTCGGTATTTTAGAATATCGAGATTATGAAGTGAACCCATATATATATATATATATATATATATATATATATATATATATATATATATATATATATATATATATATATATATATATATGTGTATATAGATGTATACATATATATATATATATATATATGTTTGTGTCTTTCAGCTTTTCACGGTTAGGGGCCGCCACAGCGGAACTCCTGTCCTCTAATGATTGGCAGTAGATTTTTACGTGCTGGCTTGCTGGGCCTAATGCACAACCTTCAACGAAGGAATGCCCATTCACGCATGTCGCCACACAGAAGATGCTCTAACTGTGAATCGAATGCATATTTATATATAAATGCTTGAGTCCCATTCATTCCTTTGATTTGCTGATTGCCAACAGTCTGAATGACTGAGAAATGTGGTCCAGTGTTCTGTTCATCAAAATCTGAAGAATTCAGAAGACTGAAACATAGAATGCATGTGGTCTGGTAAGTGTGAGTATGGTGTTTGTGCAAACATATGAGGATTAGGATTAGTGTAAGGGTTATGTAGAGAATACATTTAATGTTATGCATATGTGCTGGCACATGTGTTTGTGTCTGTTTGTCATGTGTAGTGGTAGTGTTATGGAAAGCGTTTTTCTATGGTAAGGGGCAGGGTTAGGTTAGGGACAGGGTTAGGGTTAAGGGTAGCATGCATTATTTAGCAGGTGCAATAGGGGAAAAGTAAAAGGTTCATGAACATTCTATTCTGTTTAATGTTAAATACTTTTTTTTATCATCCACAACCTTATTCTTAAACAACAGCCAAACAAAATATACACATATTGTAACTTACATAGCACTAATCTTCAAAGGCATAAAATATTCATTAACAAAATGCATTCATCAGATGAAAAATAGAAGAAAACAAGAATTAAAGCTCAGACATCCAAGAAAATAAAAATGTAGACCACACATTTGAAACTCTTTTGTATGCATGCATTCATACTGCTTATAAACTAATTTCCACACATGTATATTCAAATTCAAATCTGTCTTCTTACATGTTTTGAACAAAATTCCAAAAATTCTCAATGCTTCTGTCCTAAAACTGTTCATTGCTAAATACTTGCTCACAAGACAAGTGACTAGTATGAGTGGAGACAGAGTTCATCATATCATAATATACGTTTACTTTACACACTGAAAAATCTCCCCAAAACACATCAGGAACTGTAAACAAACATTTCAGAAAGTAGTCTAATCTATTTTTTATTGAGCTGTGATTCCATCACTGTCTAATTTTATATTACCTCTTTTAATGCACCGAAGGTCAGAGAAAGTAGCCGTTCTGATGTACAGTGCATGCCATGTGACAGAATTTTTGACATGCTGTTTACTGATTATGCTTTAAACATTGTCTTCACTGTCAGCAAGCAGTAGTGTTGCCTTGTATAAATTTAAAGTCTCATATGTCCTTCACTTTGGAAAGCTGCTATCACAATTTTGGTTCTAGGTGTGCTGATAATGATAAATATGACAAAGTTTATCCAATGTCTGTTCTCTCATCAACTGTCTGAATAATTTTGTGCACAATAAGTAAAGAAAGTCACATTCTGCGTGTTTACATCATTAGTCAGTACTGTGTATTATTGTTGAAACTTTCGTATGCATGAAAAATGTGCTACTTACTCACCTAGTGCAATTACTCATGAGTCCTAAATGTTATTGAAATATATTCCAGGTTTTTGTGTTATACTTTTAGCATTAATAAACCATTTTTAAACCCAGTTATGATGGCAGCAGGCAAATAGACCATTATACAAATGGAGATTTAATCAGTTCTCTTGGGTTTAAACACATTGGACTGCAGATATTCATCTAGCAAGAGGTCAGGTGTCTGATGACCTAAGCAAACTGTGAAAGAACAAAATCATTGACTTTCTACAAGAGGACAGCTGGGGCATTTATTTTCAGCCATGATGGTGCCAATAGAATTAATATGCTGCCTTTGTTTTTAATCCCTTCTATATGTTAGAAGCATAGGTATTCCTGAGTAATTGTTTGAACCTGTGAGAGAGACGGTTATTTTCTCACAGAATGACAAGTAGACACATATTGGCTGTTATCGTAACTTTGCATATTCATGATGAGAGAGATGGACTACCAGATATATCAGTATATTATGTCAGTGAAAGAGTAAATTCCTCATCGCTTTTGTTTCCATAGGCTCAGGAAACATTAATACTACACTGTCTGTCTCTCTCAGCATGTTCTCAGCTTTAGGAATCTCAGTCAAAGTCATTCTTTTTCATCCCTAATCACCTTCCTCAAAATGCTGAGTAATTTCCTTGTAGTAATAACAATTTCTTCATTATCTTAGTTAAGACAAGAATATAATTTGAAAATTAATAATGATACAAAGCATCCAATATTGTATTATCAGGAGGTTAAAGTGTATCCAGGCCTATGTGGCCTAATTGATAGGGTGTAAAGTTAATTCTGGATAATTCCCGTTATGTTGAAGTACCTTGTATATCTCAGTGAACCTATGAGTTATATCAAATAGGGGCAATCAATATCGACAGGTTGCTAGAGAGGTCCACCAGAGAAGTTAATGGCAATGAACTCCTGCTAAGAAAACCTAATGGGTAAAAGCAATTAGAGACATGCCAGATTGACACTGATAGATGAGATTATTATGTCTGAAGTTGTCCAACATCCTAACAAGGAAAATCAGAGGTGAAGTACAAATAGTGTTAGTGATTATGACACTACTGGATTTAAAGATGAATGAACGTCCATCTGCTGAATTGTGCAGAGACAAAAGGAAACTCTGATGCTGCAAACAACTGTACACCATTGGAAACTTAAATGTAAGAACTATGAACCACGGTAAATGTTATGTGATTATGGATGGGTTGACAAGAATAACCAATGACATATTGGGCATTAGTGAAGTAAAATTGATTGGAATGGGTCATTTTGCATCAGATCTCCTACTGTGGTCAAGAATCTTGCTGAATGGTGCATCCCTCTTATTTAATAAAAGGGTGCCCAAAGCAGTATTCAGTTGCAACCCAAAAGTGATGGAATCATCACAGACTCCAAAGCGAACCATTCGACTTTGAAGTGATATGATTATCTTCTAATTAAAGATGCCAAAGAGAACCAAGATGCTCAGATTTATTAGGATCTGCTGCACTTTCTGAAAAAAAAATACTAAAAAAGGTAATATGTTAATCATAAGTGCTTGGAATAATAAATTGTGCAGCCAAAGTATAGCTGGAATAATGGGTGAGTCTGAGCTTGGAATGTGAAATGATGCAAGAGATGGATTAGTAGAATTCTGCAAGGATAATTTATTGTTTATAGCAAACACTTGTTTTCAGCAGCCTAACACCTTTTGCCTACTTATACCCAGAATATGCCCATTAATCAGTTCATGTTGACTACATAATTTTCAGTCAGAGATGTAAGAGCTCTATACAGTCAGAAAAATCAATACCTGGATTTGTTTGAGACATAGACTGCCAGTTTTCTATCACTGCATTAAAAGTTTAGACCAGCTAGATAAGAGCTTGACAGTAATCTAAATGACTATACAGGGCAGGTGAAAAAACATATTTCAGAGATTAAACATTGTAGAACAGAGCCACAAATTAGTCATGAACATTAGCTCATCATGAAGGTGGCAAAAAAATCTAAAGAGAAAGAAGATGGCTGTAATCTTTGTTGCTTACCTTTCTCTGAATGACTATCTCCACAAATACAGTGTGTGGGTATTTACAAGAGCTATAGCCTGTGTCCTCTACCTTAGTTTATATTCAACAGGTGTTCCAGAAAGTTGCAACTTCTGCCATTGCTATTCCAGCATCCATTCTATTCAATTGTTCTTTTAAGGAACGTTATGCCTTGTTGATTGGAAACAGGTACTCGTTATGCATTAACATAAAAAGAATCCCTCTACCCACCAAACACAATTATCTTTCCATCACTATAAATATGTATACTATAACTTCTGATGCACTTGCCTAACTTTGATTTAATTTCCATATTTTGGCATAACTTTAGGCTTGAATGTGGTATTCACACTGGCCTTCTGTATGATGTTGAACACATCTATAGCCCCAAAAAACGTTGGCAAGCTGTTCATGGTCCTCTCTAAACTTTTTGAAACTGCACACTATTCTAACCATACCGAGGGTCTGACATGCTGTGATCTTGCTCCCATTGTCAAGAAGTAGATCGCTTGCTATTTAGAAGCTACAGTGCAGGCAGTGAGATGGAGCGTAGATAGCTCCCATTTTAACCCAGTACACCTTAAAGTTCCTCAGTGGGATGTATTAGGCAAACTGATGTTTACCATTTTCATAAATGGCATGATTAATCACAGAACAAAATTACTGATTATCCAATATGCTTATGACTATTCTATTACCAAGGCCTCAAAAACTCAAGATTTCAGTAAGGCGGGATGCAACTCATTTTCTACTTGCTGAATCTGGCTAATATAATGCGGTTATACATTAATAGTTCCAAAACGAGACTGATGCTGTTCTCATCTAAGAACATCCTGCCAAACAATGTAGAGCAGCCTCTTACATTACTGTAAAAAACTGATAAAACCTTGAGACCATCACAATCAAAGCTCAACATAACCTCTCCGGACAAGTAGCCCACTGACAAAGTTTATCCTACTAAGCTCCTTGGATGGAACGCTGATAATCAAATCAACTGTACCACACATTACGCAATGTGTTTACCAGGATTAATAAAAAAAATGTTTATTCTAAACTCTAACACAAAATTCTAGAGTGTATGCAACAAATGACTAGTAGATTCCATAATGTCTTTGTTCCACACATCTTCTCAGGGAACTTTCTTTTTTAGCACAAGCCTGTAAAAGCATACAATAGATTTGCAACTTTAGCTTAATATGAATCAGGTAGTCATTTGATATTCCCTCCCTTTTAAATGTTGTCAAATGGAAGATTATTAATCACTAGCTCAATAATTCACTTGGTAAGCTATTTTCTAAGGCTGCATAGACAAGCTGTGTTGCTTTTCCTTGATTTCTTTTGAAAATTTGTAGTCCGTAATTGTAATCTTCAAAACAGTGAGTCTGAATGAAACTGGGAATGTGATGAACGTGGAGGATACATTGCAGTATCTCCTTATAGATATGCATAGATATATATATATATATATATATATATATATATATATATATACACACACACACACACACACACACACACACACACACACACACACACACACACACACACACACACACACACACACACACACACACACACACACACACACACACACACACACACACACACACACACACACATATATACAAACATCATACATCTTATAAGATTGAATTACATATAATTGCAGAAACTCATCAATTTCAAAAATCAACACACAAGTGTTCTTGCTGAGCTTCTCCCAACATCCTTTTCTACATATGTATACAAGCTCTGATACTGCACAATATAGGGGAAAGGCACAGTCTCCAATCCCAATATTACAGTGATATCGCACAACTTTTGATCAGCTTTCCTGTCAACTTAGTGCAGCACCCTGAAGAAAATGTTGACAGAATGAAAAGATAATGAAGTTGGCCAATCCAATATATCATCTCAACCATATTTTAGAAATGTCCTTTCCTTCAATCCGCAACCAGTCTCAAAAAAACTATCAAAAAGATTCTTAGCAACTTGAACCATCCACTATGTTGCGGATAATCCTCCTGCTGAATATTCAACGTTTGTAATAAAATCTCTTTTTTATCTCATTTTCATACTGAAAAGTGTTTCATTTCAGAATCCACTGTCCCCAGATTATGAAAACAAACTTTTTTCTTCCTCTGTCAAAGCTAATAAATCTATAGACCTATCAAACTAACACCCAATCACCATTGTTTTCACCTCTTATTGAAACCCTAAACATGTGTGTTTGTAATCAGTTTCTTCAACATCTCTTAGCCAATAATCTGCTGATATTCCACTCACATGGCTTTCGCCCTAGTCACCACACAACTGCAGCCTTCTTATTCATAGTCAATACAATCTGCCAAGGAAAAATGAAAGCCAATTTATCTCCTGTATCTTTCTTGATTGCTCAAAGCTAGTTGAAAAAAAAAATTCTCAGATTAAACTACTTATTTATTTTATTATTTATGTATTTATTTACTTGACATCTGTTTACTGGGATAGTTCTTCTGGGTAACAAAAACACATTTTTAAGGGGAGGCCTGGGGAAAAAAGCCCAAACTCTTTCTTAAACCGCCCCCCCACACACACATTAATTGGTTTACTAGCTACTTTAGCACTCTGCTTTCACTACTTTCATGCTTATATCCTCTGACATCCTTCAAGGGTCTAGCGTTGGTCCTCTATTATAAAATCTGTTCACAAATAATCTTTTTTCCACCTCCCGTCATCCTACACATTCTCAATATGCCAATGATAATACACTTATGTGTTCAATATCCTTTATAGTCTCACTACAAGCTATGTTCCAAGAAATCAACATAATCCATTTGAGAAGGACACCAAACAATTAATAATAGACATAAAATGTCCATTAGGCAGTAGTTACACAATGGTGTGTGGAGCTTATAGTGTAAATGCTGCCTAATGGACATTTTACTTCTGTTATATGTTCCAAGAAATCATATATATTCATTGTGACTTAGCTTACTCATTCACATTAGCTCCTATGTCCTAAGAAAGCTAAATTAAGGCATACTCAGAGGATAAGTCCAACTTTACAAACATCTCCTCTTAAAACATCCAGCAAGAAATTTTCTCTTAAAAGAAATTATTAGACATAATTATAGATGGCCAACTCAGATTTGACATTCGTATTCAAAATGTTATTAAAACACAGCATAAACAAATACATCTTTATAAAGCTTCTAACTTTCTCGCCAAACACTTGAAAATCAACAGTTATAATCTATCTGCAATGTAGTCTACTCTATACCTCACATATTCTTACCAATATAAATGAGCCACAACTAAAAAATAGAGAAATTCTATAAAAACTGTAAACTTTTTTGTCAAGTTGAGCAATACAAGTTATCTTCTTTTTTATCATAAAGATAATCTGGACATAATTCCTAAAATACCTTGCAATGGAGGAAAACTATATTGAGTTTTTTGACTAAATTAATGGCTTATTGAGTGGATTGTTTAGTAAACCTAATAGTTTGGTGGGATTAATAAATGTAGGGGAATTGCTGATACTGCCAAGTGTGCTGTATATATTTGGCGACTCCTACCAAGGGAAGTTATAATGTTGCTTCAGAATATAAAACAAGTAACAGATATGTATTGGATAATGAAATGTAGAATAGGAAAAGAAACATTTAAGTAGAAAGATGAGAGTGAATGACAAATTCCTGGTTTCCAGATGTATCTGCAGGCAGCAATTTTAGAGTTTGTTTTAGGATTTCTGGAAGGCCAGAAAACTGAAGAGGAAAATTATGCGGACTGGGAACGCTTTAGGCTAAAGAAGATATTTGGAGATGTGGAAGATAGAAATATATAGAGGTGAGACATTTAGGGAGTTCCAATTAATGAGTGAATGGATTACTTCTCAGATTAAAATACAAGATAAACTCTGAAATGGAGGAGATAATAAAGGGGGTTGTATTACCCAGGCTCATAGATGAGTATATAATTCAAAATGCATAATGTACACAAGATGCTGCATAATTGACAAAAACTGAACTAAGAATGCAAATATATGATGAATTCATACAATTGAAAAAGGCACAGATGTGCAAAGTAACTTAAACAATAAAGAGAATAGTATTTTGCATACATATATGGAAAATACAAATATACACGTGTAAATTAATAAACTTTAAATGATATTTACATTTTACTAAGGAAGAATTCATTTAGTTAATTTGCAACTGATGACCTCAGTAGAGGCTAGCCTATGTCAAGAAAACATTTGCACACACATTCAAGCTGCAAGTCCTCCTTGAGTTTGGATTTAAAGTAGCGAGTTCATTAAGTGACCTAATTTTACATAGGAGATGGTTCCAAGTCACTGTAATAAACTTGCAAAAGTCTTTTTCACCTACATTTCTGTTTATTCATGGTCTGGCGAGCATGATATTGTCATCACAGGTAGCTTTTTGGCATTAGCATTCTATGTAAAAAAGTAGAATGGTAAAGTAAGTTTATAGATTACACTAGGCTAACTGCTCTTGTGGATCATTTTAAGTGTTTTCAATTATCCCATCTGAGAATCAAACCCTGCATCTTGTGTCTGTAAGGGAGTCTACTTTAATTAACCGAAAGCTGATTCCAGCGAATGCAAATCCATCAACACAAATGCATTGAACCGCAAAATAAGTGAACTCACAAAACCCCAAAATTACCGTGAAATTCAAAATGTGGAAGTGTTTTGGTTGGCCCGTCTGAACTACAGATCCGTAAGGTAAGTGTGCGATAGCTACGGACATTAGGGTGCAGGTTAAGGAAAGTGCATAGATAGGTAATATAATATGGGTAATGTATTTAACGTTTAGTGTAGGGTTTGAGGTAGCGGTTTGGTTAGTTTATGTGTGTGGTTTATTTATATTGTTTGGGTATAGCTCGATAGGGTAAGTGTGCGGTAGTTACGGACCTTAGGGTTAGGGAGGGTTAAGGAGAGTGCATAGATAGTGGTGTATGCGGGGTTTAGTGTAGGGTTAGAAGTATGGTTTTGGTTCATGTATGTTTGTGGTTTATTTATTTTGTTTGTGTGGGTAGTGTGTTTTGGGCAGTGGGGTTGGCCGAGTATGACAAATCGGTATTTTGAGTTTTGCGGTTTTGTGAGTTTGCTTATTTTGCGGTTAGATGTATATGTGTTGATGGATTTGCATTCACTGGAATCAGCTTTCGGTTAATTAAAGTAGACCCCTGTAAGGCAGATATCTTAACCATGCACTTCTGTATGTAGTGTCCTTATACAGCAAGGGTTGTCAAAATAAAAATAAATGTTCGTTTTCAAATGTTTAATAAACAGAACATAAAATTATTGACAAACTACCTTAACTTCTCACAATTAAAATTTGTCATCACATAATCAGTTTTCCTTATAAATATCCATCCCTCAGTTCTTTACCACAATTTATTCTCATCCCACACCTCTCCAGTCCAAGGAATTAACCTTGTTGTTAAAAAAAAAAAACAAAAAAAAAAACAGGATATTTGAGGGGAACAATTATTTTCCACCTGCACATCAAACATATTAACTGCTTTCTTTCCACTATCAAATAAATATCATCATCCTGCAATTTCCAAGTTAAATTAATGGACTTTTTAGGTTGCTTATGGCTCTGTCTTTCAGACTATTCTTGGAATAATTCCAAGTTCCCCTAAAATTTTCTCCTGCTTCCCCAAGACACTACTTCCCTTCTTGAATGCAATCTTTGTGCAACTGAATCCACAGTCATTTTACTTACTTTATAAATAACTCTTTTTACTCCTTGTCTGTTTGCCACATTTGCCCAACATGTCTCCATTCTAATTCTTTTGTCTCATCTAACTTCTACCTAAACAATATACCTTCTCTTAACAGAAACTGTCCCACTATTTCTACCTTCCTGCTTGTATACAGTTTAAAAGCACTTCTTCATCTGTATTTTTATCCATTGTTATAGTGTTTTCTTTTGTTTATATTTATAATTTAATATCTATATTATTGTGTTGTATATTTTTACTTTCAAGTTGTTTTTTAGAGCTTTTGTGTTTAGCCCTACAGTGAAAAGCTTTATTGCATGGCCCTGTTGGAATATCTTGGTAAAGAAATGCAAATACTTCACCCTCCCCCCCCTCCCCCCCACACACACACACACACACACATATTCACATAGTATTTTTATTGAAGGTGAACTGATAATTTGTATGTTTTCATTGTTCTGGTCCACAGGGCATTTTCATCTCTCACTTTGGAGAGAGTTAGTATGCTTGTCAGTTACAGTATATGAGAACACATGATGCAAAATAATGGACATTTTATAAGTAAGTAAGTAGTTACATTACATTTGTTGAAGTATAGAAGAGATACATTCCTGTTCCCTTATGACCTTCATTAAGAAGTCTTACTTTATTATCTGCCTCTAAATCAGCATTATTATTCAACAGCAATATTTAAAACACAGACACACACAGCCATACAGGCACACAGACAGACACACACACATGGAGACGTAACATTGTCAGTGCAGTAACCTGATTTTAAAGTTCATGTGTTTGTTAATGTTTCAGATATCGTTTGTGAGTGTAGTCCACAATGAAGATTGTTGAATGGTTACTAATTGATAGTTAATAGTTGACTCAGCTCTGATATGTTATACATACATTGATAGAGTTGCTGTGTGAATGGCAGAGGAAGGATGATTATTACACAACAACTTATAGATTATGCCGTATAGTTTGGCACTTAATTTTTGGAATGGTTGACAGAGATACAATTATCCTGAATATGGCTGGTTAGCTTTTTAGAAATAATGAACTGTTGTTTCTATTTGCTTTTGTATTAGAAGGCAGCCCTAAGGTGTATGTTGTAAGGCAGCACTCAGTTCTGAGGCAGAATTAAATTACCTATTTTTCTGATGCTTGTTACCAGAGCATTGTAAAATGCTTATATGTGACTTGCAGCTTTTACTTAACTTCATGCATTATTAAGCTTATGTATTCTGTAAAAGGTTGTGTGGGATAAAATACAAAACCAAGTTATTTTAGCATGTTTAAGAAGATTACTGCCCTTACTTGGGTTTAGTCAACAGCTGCTTCTTTTTAGTCTGTGTGTTATCTTAAATAGCATTCATTTGGTTTTATTTGTGGTTATGATGAAACCAGCATAAAAGCATTTGAGAAAAATGCCTTCAATTTCCTGCAAGAAAGTTACACATAATGTCATGCAACAGAGCTGATGAACAAATGATGATAGCTTGGCATAAAATTTTGTTCTAAATTAAGCACCACAGAAGTTGTTATGGAAATCTCCTTATAAGACATACAGACCTTATCAAAACTGTATTCTTTTGCATTCCAGCTTATGAGTGTTTCTTTATTTTCCTCAAAGACGTCATTGTATAAAACTTTAAAATGACAGATACAAAAAGCATACAAGGGAATTCATTACACTGAAGAACATTAAGGTGAACACGGTTGTGGATTATTCTCTCAGATCATCACAAATCCAAATGATGTGTTAATCATTTGTATATTTAATCCAGTAAAATGTATGACTGTATGATCCTGGATGTAAGTGATGAATCTATGGTGAGGAAATTGAATTAAGCTTTTATGTGATAAAGATACAATCTAACTTAAAGAGAGCAATATATTGACAGCTATATTGTTTTCAAATTATTTGTATTGCTGCGTTAGGACTTATACACACTGAAACATCATTTCCAACTAGATTTTAACATGCTTTCCATCTTATCAATAATTATCTTGTAGTGCATGGAGAACCATGATTTCGCTCCTGTGTCAAGAAACAGCCAAGCTAGTTAAGCACTACTCTACAGCTAGAACTGATATTAACAGTACTTACAAAGGTGCTTAACAATTGTTAAGCACCTTTCGAAATACTGTTAATATCAGGTATTATGCTATGAAGCAAGTACTGATAGTGCTGACCAACAGATGACAGTGGCAGAAGTATTATTTCTGCATGCTGTTCCAGCCTATGAAGTGTCCTTCAGTTCAGCACATGATTATACCCTGTCCCTCATAAACTTGTTTGATTTTCTGCCAAATCAGTCAGGATTACAGTCAGCCAAAAATGCTAGCAGCAGAGTTTAACCCTTCTTATTGCTCAGAAATGCATATTAATTCAAAACCGGATGTTCTATTAATGTTTTAATTGAAGCAGGCAATATTTAAAAACTCCCTCTGCTTTTCGTCCGTTGTGCTGCCCATGAATACAAAACAAATAACCTGATAGATTTGCTGCTACTGTGTTTGCCAGTGCTCACTTAGGGCTTTGTGGATTCTTTGTTTACACTTTTTTCTATAACATGTATTACATGGAATAGATAATGCATCACGCACTACAAAGATTTATGAACAGGTCTCCAATTGTAACCTTATATTATGTGTTCTTGGCACTGATGCCAAGATACACTTTATTTGCTCCCATGTTTTAAACACATAATAATGTATTTTTGATCAGAGACCCAATCATAATACTCTATCTCACACACTACAGAGACCAAAGAAAGCCATATGTAGCATCCACATTTAAAAGCAACTAACTCAGTGATTTAATCTAAAACAGCTTTAATTAATTAACTGAATTAAAACACCAATGACAAAAGAAAACTGTAATTAGCACACAAGTTTTTTTTTTTCCCTAAGGATTTTTACCATATTTAAATACTAACACCAAAGATGGATGGACTATATAAATGTCTACATTAATTAATTGGATACCAGCTGTGCTGAAAATCTGATTTAATACCTTTTTTAAACTCCAGTTCCATAAGATAAAGTAGTAAATATATCTCTCAAGTATGTCCATAATCAGGCTTTTTATCTACCTTAAACTTTGCAATTTATTGAGAAAAAAAGTGACAGGGTTATACTAAGCAAACAATGAAAACCCATACGAATTACCAAAATATTTTCTTTATAACTATATATTCATTCACATTCTCATGTTTTTTCAGTATGAAGTTGATCATATCCATGCATATAGCCTACCTGGAGTCAAGGCCTTTGACACTATTCTCCACTCAGGCATCTTTGATAAACTCACCCAGAAACACAAGAAGGATGCTTCCTGCTCTCCAAATGATTTATAAATATCACTGCAATGGACTGAATGGGCCACCTTGAAATTGATTACATGTATAGATTTGCAATCGTGGGACTGCACACATATCTGCTGAACTCACAAGACCCAAATATAGTGAAAGTTTTGAAACACGAGGAGACTAAATCTAAGATGACTTCTCTGCTTAATCTAGAAGAAGCATATCGGCATCAAGCAGAAATGGAAATCAAACCAGAAGTAGATAAAAATCAGGTAGCAACTAAATGTATAAAAAAAAAAAAAAAAACAAAAGAAGGAATATAAGGTGAAGGACAAGATGAGAAGGCAAGAAATGTGGAAAATGCATAAATATAGTTGCAAGTATAGAAAACTTATGGAAGAACCTCATGTTGATTAGGATAGAATGCAGGAATGGTTAAGGAGAGGCAAATTCAAACCAAGAGATGAAAGGTTAATATTTACGGCCCAAGATAGTGGGCTACCTACACGTTGGATTACAAAGTCCATTGAACATGTGGGAGAAATAGACAAATGTAGGTTTTGTAAAACAGAATTGGAAACATTTACACACCTCGTTGCTGATTCTAACATACTAATGGGAGAAGGATTGTATACTGAAAGGTATAATAATGTGGCAAGACTGTTGCACTGGGGATTATGCAAACACTATGGTATTGAAGTGGCTGAAAAACACTGAAAACATGAGCCACAAAGCATCATAGAAAATGATGAAGTCTACATCACATGGGATCACCCATTATCAGCAGTTCAAAAGACAGATGCTAGAAAACTCGATATAGTGTTCCATGTAAAGAAGACAAAAGTAGCATTGATCATTGAAATCGCCACATTCAGTGACTACAGCATCTTGCATACAGAGAGACACAAAGTCATAAAATATCAGGATTTGTAGGCAGAAACAAGAGCAATATGGAACAAAGATATTGAGACAGTTCCAATAGTAGTAGGAGCAACAGGTCTTATAAAAAATAATCTGCAGTTGTATTTAGATATATTACCAGTACATGTAACCCTGTACGAATTGCTGACATCAAACATTGAAACAATACTAATTTCATGAACTTTGATCTTACTTTGACTTAGGAATGGATTCCATTCCTATCATGGTATTAGACACTCAAAAGTCTTGGAGAAAAACAACTGGAGAGCAGCCCATATATTGTCAGGTGGGTTGTAAACCTGCTCACCGATAGAATGTACAAAGTCAAAATAGGTGAATCTACCTCCACCAGCAGACCTGTAACCAGTGGTATTCCATAGGGATCTGTGCTGGGGGGCGTCTATTGTTTGGAATCTACTTCCCAGATGTACAGGCTAAAACAAAAGTCCTATGGTTGACAAAGTTTGCTGATGATTACAAACTGGGTGCAATCATCGAGACCCCAAATTATATCAATATCCTACAAGAAGGATTCACACAGACAAACCACTGGTGCCAAAGTCATGGGCTAAAACTCAATGCAAAAGTGCATTATTATCCCCTTTTGCAAGGGTGACATCCCTGCAGATTACCACATTAGTAACAACACCCTAAGCATGCAATCAGTGGTGAGGGATTTGGGCACACAGATTGACAGCAACCTTTCCTTTGACAACCACATCTCCACAGTGGTAAGAAAGGTTTTCTACATTACCCACCTCATAAATAAGGTTATTACATCTAGAACAAAATATGTTATAACCCCCCCCCCCGTGCTCCTCACTCATCATGCCAATATAGAGTACAATGCTACCTTTGGTATGTACCTTACCAGGCACTTGCAGCAACTGGAGAGACATCAAAGGTTTCTTACAAAGAAAATTCAGGGTCTTCAGCATATGTAATATATTAACAGACTGAAATTACTGTCACTATACTCGGTGTCTTACAGACTACTCATAGGTGGCCTCTGCCATGCCTATAAAGCAATCTCATAATCTGCTCTAATGGAAATGTTGCTCATTCGTAAATCAAATGGTATGAGATTTAATCGCTTTAGGGAACTCAGCTTAGTATGTGACATCAAACCTTACTGAACAAACTTCTAATTCAGGTGAAACAAAGCCCTTCGCTGATCCTATTTAAATGTAATTTGGGTGACTGTTTGGGAAACTGCAAATCCAAGACAGAAGTTTCACCTGTGTCCCTCTTGGATAGGGGCAGTAGTTGCTGACTTAGCTCCATTTAATTCCTTGATATTCTTGGGAACGGGGGTTGTACTTGGCTAGGTTTGTAAGAGCCCTAAGGCCATTGGCCAAATAACTTTCTATGATCCTATAATCATATAGCAATAACCCACGCCTGGGTGTGGGTAATGCTAAATTTACCCACGGTTGGTGTGGTTTGGTCACGAGGGCAAAGCCCGAGTGGCCAAACAAAGCCAACCGTAGGTAAATCCAGCATTACCCACACCCAGAAGTGGGTTATTGCTATTATACAATGACATTATTTAAGAAAAAAAATAATTATTTTTCTTAAATAATGGCATTGTATAATGCCTCCTTGCTGCCGTTATGCAGCTGTCTGGTATTCTGCGGCAGTTCTGATGTACTGTGCATGCGTATGGCTATGCAGTACATCAGAGCTGTGGGAAAAAGCAATGGAGAAAGCAAGATCTCCGTTGCTTTTTACAAGCTGTTTCGCTATGTTAAATGGGTTTAACATAGTGAGACAGCTTTAAAAAAAGCAATGGAGAATCTCCGTTGCTTTTTTTAAAGCTTTCTCTCTATGTTAAACCCATTTAACACAGCGAGACAGTTTTGAAAAAAGCAACAGAGAAAGCAAGATCTCCGTTGCTTTTTACAAACTGTCTCGCTATGTTAAAGGAGTTTAACATAGCAAGACAGTGTGAAGCAACGGAGATCTTGCATTCTCCGTTGCTGTAAAAAAAAGTTATAGTAATGGAAAAAGTCTGGGCGACTGGACCTTTTTCCATTACTATAACTCTGATTTACAATGTGCACGCTGACCAATCAGCGTGCACGTTTTTGAATATTAATGGGGGGGGTCATATAATTAGCAATATTCTATATGTCTAATTTTTGGATTTGTGCCTTCATTATTTTTAGCATTGTCACATATCCTGAGGTGATAAACTAAAACATCATACTGCTTCAGTATCTTGAAATTTCAACACTGCATTTTATGATAGGATATAATACAAACACTATTACAAGAAAAATATTTAAGTCTATCATCTAATACATCAGCAAATGTTAATCCATTAAAAATGTTTTTTTCTGTGGCATTTTATAAATCGCTACCCAGAAATATCAAATTATCTATAAATGTCAATTTGATTCTCGTTCTGAGGAATTTTTTCTCTTAAGGATCATTTTTTTTCATTGTTCCAGTGATATAGGAGAGAGAAAATTAGTTCTGATAACTTTTCAAGTCCTCAAATACAGGCCCTTATTGGTTAATGTACATCTACCTTTAAGCATGATTGTTCCCCAAGATGATATAATATAAATTATTTAAAACACATTTATGAGGTTTGGTACAATTGTTAGGATCTTGGCATAATGATTAAGATCTTCACCTCATTGATACAAAGTACAGGGATGGATTCTGAGCTCTGGTTATTGGCTAGGCATGTAATAGTCAGCATTCTGATCACTTAGTATTTATTTATGGGGAGAAGGGGTTGGTATAATTGTTAATGTTTTTACTTCAGAGATACAAGATACATGGTTTAATCCTGACCACTGGCTACTGGTTAGGCTTATAATATTTGCAGACTGATAGCCTAGTATTTACCTATGAACCTATTTGAGTTGGATAAATTAAATACTAACATAGAAAAGACGCATCAACAAATGAATGTGATGACTAATGATTTTATAAAAAGAGGATTTATTGAAACTGGCTACTGATATACGAAATGATATAGGCCAAGGCATATATCCTATTTTTTTTAGAAAAACATATTTTAAATAAAGGCAAGAAGAAGAATTTTAATAAGGATACTGCTAAACAGTTCAAATGTATTTTACCATGTGACATTAATAGCACAAAGTAATGAATAAAATAAGGAAGCATTGGCCTATGTTAAAATATATCCCTGATTTTAAAGAAATTACTACAGATAATTTAGCATTTGTCTTTAAGAACTCTTATAATCTTAAACATAGATTATATATTAACAAAATGTGTATACAAAAATGAGGTACTCAGAATTGTTTTAATTGTCAATTTTGTAAAAATATCAGTACTGATACATCTTTTAAGCATTCAATAACACATAAGATCTTTACCTTGAAAAGCCATGGTACATGTAACACTATGTATATGTCTAGATATTTACAGTGTGATGCAGTTTACATTTTTTAGACTAATATGAAACTAAAAGATATAATGTGCGAACATCTATCTAACATAAGGAGAGAAGTGAATGCCAATGCTATATATAGTTGTATTAAAGATACAGATACCTCACATGTTTTTAATTTTTTAATATTACATAACATCCATGAAACTATAGGGGGGGAGACTTGAGTAATTATACTGAGATTTCAGAAAATAACTGGATTCTGCAATTCAGAGCCCATGAATATCCAGGGTCAATGATAACTTTACATTAAAACCAACTCTATGCACTTACAAGGGAGAATAAAATAACTACAATAACAAAATAATATCATACTTAAGTTATTGTAGTTTTTTTTAAGTTTTTATGATTATAAACCATTTTAACTTGGTAGTTTTTTTATATTTAAATCCATATTTCTGAACTGGCACTTTATTTTTTAATTGATCACATTTTCTTTGTCATGTGGTTTGAGTCAAATATTTAACTGGTCTTACTGATGTCTTCAGATTGTTTGCTTGATGAATGGCAAAAGTTTATGTTACTAGCAATCTAAATAAAGTAAAATTTAAGTTCTAAAGCTTGTCTGTAATCAAGCTTCGTGGTGCTGGTATAATTTTATTTTATTTTATCATCTATTCCAGGATCTAGACGAGTCACATATATACTATATGCTGTTAAATTAAATAAGTTCCATCCCTCTTCCTGTCAAAAATGGGTAACCTTGAACAACAGAAAGAGAATCTTTGTAGGTTCTGAAACAAATATTCCTCATCAACATGCTTTATAGTCTGTACCCTAGCACTGACTATTATTATATTAGTTCCTTCAGATGCCATAGTCTCTGAAACTGAAACATAGCATGCTGCCAATTATATCTTCAAGTTACTTTTAACATGGTTGATCACCATAAAGATTATGTTCCAGAATGTGGCATTCCTATTTAACCCCATATAGTCAAAATCTAACACCCAGATAACCTATTTGTGGAGACAATAAATGCAATACTACTATTGAATTACAACCGGCCTGAAAGTGAAAAAAGAGAAAAACTCACAGTGTTACTGTCTCCTAAAAATAAATGAGGCTTATAACCCATGTTTCATATTGAAATATCTATATATGTTTTTATAGTGTTCAGTAGCAGTATCTGGTTGAAATAAATAAAACCTGTTTTACCACTGTTGCACATTCTTAAAGGCATACAGGAATCCATCAAAATATTGATGGGACAGCTCCTTCCTGAAAACTTTCTGGAACACTTGCTATCTTCCACTTCCTATGCTCCTCTTTAACATTAGCACAGATCCCACAGATAACTCCCTCCTGGATGACATAACTAGTCACTTCTGAGCTTTATGCCAGCCTGTAAAACTGCATCTGAGCAGATTGAGTATGTATATGGGTATGGCAGAAAATAATTACATGAACAATGATAAATTCAAAAACAGTTTTTGATTAGGACAGGAATAACCCCTGAAATGCAAGCAATAATATTGTATAACTAAAATTATTTGAATGCAGTAATGCATTACATGCAGACTTTCAATATCTGGTAAGAGAATCAATACATCATTCACAACACACATATAAACCATTGACATGAACTTGATAACATCAGTAAAGTCAAAAGGTCAAAATATTAACAGTAGACTAATTAAGAAGACACTTGCCTAGCAATACAAGAAAATGGATTTTACAAAGTGATCCCCTGAGCTCTGATAAGTTAGTAATTCTAGTAAAAGGGTAATTAGTTAATGACACAATGTTTAAAATGAGCATATGCTTCTAAAATTATAAATTACAATAAGAAATGTATAATCTTCTATAAAAATAAATGAATAAAATAACTAATTGATGGAGTTGATTCATAATGGGGAATAACATTGCTTAGTTCCTTGCTATTAACACTAAAGAAAATCTGAAATGTAGAAACTTGGAAGCTGAGATGCATGCAACAAATGTAGTTGTTTCTATGGAGTTTGATAAAATTAGTGTTTTATGTAATCATGTTACCACGTTAGTGAAGTCACTGTATTTTTTAGAAGTAGGGAGGGGGGGCCTGTGTCCTGCTAGATTCTTAAAGTACACTTACAGATATCTGGAGTCTTCTGGTGTGTACTTATAAGACTAATAACCAAAAAATGGGGGTATTATGTATTAATGATGAAAAAAACTCATCAAACATGTAAAAAGTCAAATAGTTCTAGGAAAACTGTTTCATTCTGTGACTTTAACACATGAAGGGACTTACAATTTGCAATAATTCCCCATTTAAATTACCATCTAAATGTAGAAGGAGGGGGAATTCATAGACTACACAGTGGCTGATAAACTTAAGAAGCAAGAGATAAAGTGACAGCTTGATACTCCTATTCAGTATAAGACTGGGAGGGGGTAGCAAGGCAATGACATCCATATGAGTATCACCAGTCAAAACCCAAAGAAGAAGAAGAAGAGAGTATGTAAACTAGAGAAAAAAGGAACTAGATTTTACTGTAGTTAAGCAGCAGAAGGAGTCCTGCTTTCTTAGACCAACACAGAATTTTGTAACTATTGCATGTATTTTGAGAAATCTCACAAGAAGAAAAATGGCTGGTAAGTTGCAATGGTCTCTGACAAAACATTTATGGAACTAAACATGGCCTTGTTTTATGAACCTTCTTTGCTAAAGAATATACTTATATGCCAATGCATCAAAGGTAGGTTTGGGCACAGTGCTATCCTGATACAGTCAAGGTAAGGCAGTCTCTGTGTCTCATATCTATTGGAAGTTGAGCAATTGTGAAAGAAGATAGTCAGCCATTGAAAGAGAGTCTCTAGAACTGAGTGGTCTTCCTAAACCATGGAGTATTATTTAATGGATATAAATTTCATCGTGGTAACAGACTGCGCTTCTTCACAACTGTTGAGTAGGCAAAATGATGGTAATGCAAAACTGTGCCAGAAGGCAGTATCCCTCCAGCTTTTTTAAAAAATTGTATCCAACAGACCTGGCATATCCAACAAAAGTACTGATGGATTGTCAAGGTCATAACATCCTGTGTTATGTGTCCAAACTATGTGGATTTGTACAAAGAACATCCTATCTGTGATGTGCTAGAGTTCATGTGCAATTTTTTTTTACATTTGCTTTTTGTTGCAGTTAGGCAAAGTGGGTTTATGATTTTGAAATATGTAGTGTTTACTTCTTTTATTACTTCTAAGAATCAGTGTATGTTAATGTTAATAAACTTGCTCTTGCATTTCCTGTATGCTGAGCAGCTCTTCAGTTACTTCCTGATTCCATGCCATCTGGTTCTGACCTCTGATACTGACATTGAGGGAATATACAGTTTGTAGTGGGCAGAAATGGAAAACATACACAATAGCTGAATATATAAGTAGCATAGAGTGCAGGACAACCAATTACTATCCAGACAAGATATGTGCATGTTTACTGGTTCATTGTTTCATTAACTACTAGCCAATCAGTCTGAAGACCATTGCACGTCTAGCCAATAATCCATATAAACAACTAATTGTGGTTATTTTCAAGAACAAGATAACAAAAACAAAATGCAACAGAATAAGATTTTTAGTTGAGTATGACATTTGGAATGCAGTGTAAAAAAACCAATGTAATAAACATTTATCTACCATGATGTGACCACTTTTAGGAAGAAAACTAGGAGCATGTGAATCACCTGAATAATAATCCTAAAGTAAATGGATTTGTGTATATTATAAAGTGAATAGATTAGTACCAGAATTAAAACTGTTGGAATAAACTGCATTTGAGAAAATGATAGTGATGATTGCTTTGGATAATTTTTAACAAACAGTAAAGCCTATTAATAGTTTCTTGATTACAGAAAATACTGATGTGCATGTATCCAACTACATCTCAGTGTTTAGGATTTCAAAGCAAGAACCAGCAAAGTGGACCTGTCGAAATTCCACTTGCTGAGCCTAAAGGACAGCATACAAAGAGATGCCCTCCATGATGGCATGTTGGGGATATAGAGAAGGGACTTTGGACAATTGCAAAAATGCTTTAAAGATACAGTAATACGTTTTATATATATATATATTTTTTTTTTTAAGAAGCTTATTAATTGTTTGTTCAATGTTTTGAAGTATTGGAATTAGCAAGGTTTGGTCTTACATTTCTGATGTGGATTCACAGACATTGGCATGTATTTATTTATTAATTTAGTTAGTTTGTTTAGCTTGGTAGTACACTAATTACAACAGACCATCTGCAGGCACAGCCTGGGTGAAGAAATTCAGAAAAAAGCTAAAACTGAACAAATTCACAAACAGAGTAGTTAGAGAAGGTAGATGCCTATTCTGCTAATTGGGTAGGTATTCAATAATTTGTACGAAATGCAGACTGGGAAACTTTGCAATCCTGTTTTCAAATGTTTCAACACTTTGGCCAAAACGTGTCAATAACTTCTGCATTTCATGAATTAAATTTGTTTAATTTTGCAAAATAAATCTAAAGAGCTAACTTTCAGTTTACATATATACATTCAAACAATTCTGAAGTTCATTGCTTCACTTGTGTTGGATTAATGTGCATAATAAATATCAGAGTTAACACTTAAGTGGAGTCCTGTGGAAGTGGTTCTACTTTTTTTATTTCTTTGTGACATTTTTAGAACTAGGTTTTGTTTGCATAGCAGTTCTGGTTTATAAATAAAAACAAGGAAAAATACTTCACTGAAAAATTGCAAAATGATGCATGTGATGGAATACCATTTCTTGGTGAAAATATATTAAGGACAGATCTCTTAGTCACAGCATAAATAGTAAGTTTAAAGAAAAAGGACAGAATGGGTAACACGATTTGACTGATAGCTGAAAGGAAGCATTAAAGGGAATACTGTTGTATGCAGAGATAGAAGCGGGACTCTGAAAAATATTGAACCGTTAATAGTACATGGAAAGAAAAATGCCATGGAACACTATTCTGTAAGATCAGCTGGAAAGTGCAGGATCAGTAGAACTGGGCAACAGTTCTTATATTAGTAAATACTTTTATTCATTGATGTGCATATACTTTGTAAGTCTTGACTGGTGAACACGGTACACCTGAAACTATTATAATGCAACAAGAAAAAATGGCAAAAACAGTTCTGCAGTTTGTGATGCTAGTATTGCACTGAAGAGACGGAATGCAGGAAAGAAAAATAGAAAATAACATTTAGGTTAGAAAACGTGGGCAGTCACAAACTACAATCTGAGCTAATAGCCAAGCACAACTAAGTCAACAACGTCAAGGCTCTGTAAAGACATAATGGACTTATATATAGACTGGACTCTTTGATTATGCTAATTGCTAAAGAATATACAAACCTGAGTGCACTCAGGATAGCAAGTTGAGTTTTGATTGACAAACTGATGTAGAGGATCAGTGGGCACACACAACAATATCAGCTCTCTGACTAAGAGAGGTCTAACACTAACAGCTCATTGTCTGATCAGTACCTTGAGCAATGGGGAAGTGACTCTTTGAGGGATGGCAGCAAATAGCCAATAATGACATAACCCATTGAGGAGGAGAGGACAGCCAACTGCAGAAGCATTATCTCTAGGAAGATCTAGAAATCTTCTTCACAAACACTAAGACTTAGAAGTCTAAGCATAATCATGACATCAAATGAGCTCCAGGTGGGGTAACACAAAGAACAGACAGTGAAGGCAGCAAGGTGACAAAACTGCACATAAAACTTATGGCCCTGGTTTGACATTATAACTAGATCTCCAGAGGAGATACTATACCTAATACAGGGATTCAAAGACAAATGCAATGATATATGCTCTTTACAGAAAAAGCATACTACATTTGCAAAATATCTATACAAAGAAGTTCGTACAGCTTTAACCTTCTGAGCAAGTAACCTGAACATATATTTATGACAGTTTCCAAATGGATACATCTTCAGTATAAAATAGGATCTTATTTTATTTATTTATTTATTTATGTATATTTGTTGACCGGCTGTGTCCGACTGGACGTAGGTCCATTTTCAGTGGAGGCCCGGGGAGAAAAGCTCCACAGTTAAAATAAACAGACAGTATTTACATTGGATTACATCTTACATTGGATCTTATGAGCTACAAAATATTAATAATGTCTCAAAAAATATTCATTTATGTAGGGGAATCATAGGATTTAAGACAGTGGTCTGTAGATTTTATATATATATATATGCATGTATACACATGTATGTGTTTACACAGGTGCAAAAAGAATAGCCTGTGTCTCTGCATGACATACTGGCTACACACAGATGTCTCTGCATGGCCTCTGTGATCTCTGTGTTGCATAAATGCTGTACAACTTTGACTGGTAACTTTAGTGTAAGAAGACTGATGGCATGTACTAATGATATGCAAAGCAGCTACCCCATGCATTGCAAAGGAGCCTGTATTCTGAATTCCTGCATATGAATGGCATGTGATGTGCTAGCAGTGAAGACTAAGCTGTGGGATACTGACACTTTGCACTGCAGCAGGGGGTCTCCAGCCAGGCTCATTTAAGGATGGTATAGCTTTCTTTCTGAAAAAAAATGCCCTAAATATGTCACACTAACTTAAGCAAGTATTAAGGGTTATTCTGGAGCAGGACATTTATTCTTTATTGTGCTCCTTTTGATCTGTGACCTAATGGACCCTGACATGCTATTAGCATTTCAATTCTGCAGTTTTACAAGTGCACTTATGTCTGATATAAAAGCCCCCCATAAAGAAAGACACCTGTGCTACAACTGAATTTTGTTGCAAGCAATTTATAAGAGAAGCCCTGTACATACGATGCAAATTCAAATTTGGTATACTGACTAAAATCTTGCTTTATATCAGTAAAGTATGAGAATTTAAATTATTGTGTGTTTGTATGTGTGCGTGTGTGTTTGCTTGTTTCTGTGTATGCTACAGGTGTTATGCACAATTTGCATAATGCACACTTGAAAGTCTTAAATAATGTACTAATACCATTATGTGTTAGAATTTGCACAGGGCCCCCTGTATCAGTTTTTCAAAAGAAAGCATTTGGGGAGCCAAAATCAATTTCAAAATTCATCTTGTACATGAACATTGTAGCTTATCAAAGGTTTTAACTGTATCTGAATACTGATAAAATTATTATTATAGTTAATGATCTATTACTGTATTTTCAAACATGCTATGTTCCAGAATCAACTTTATCTATTTCTTGATCCACGATTTCCATGAGGGTAGCTATTTACCAGAATTGTAGCCATTATTTGTAATGCATACACAAAACAAAGAAGCACTTCCCCCATAACAAATTCAATTGTAAATGCACATTGGAAAAAAGCAGGAAAGTGTTGTAACCAATATCATCCTTTTTTATAAGGCTAACTGCCCATAAAGGTAGCATTTCTTATCTGTTCATCGGGTAACACAGGCTTGTGTAGAGAGTCTGGATGCATCGGAACATAAGTTATCTTGTTCTGCTGACCCGTTCTCCTTACCTTGGGCATGTACAGAAGAGAAGGTCGCACCTTATATGTACCAGGACCATAGAAAAGAAATGCACGGGACCTTGCCAATGCCCTTACAAGGTATTTGGGGATGACACCCTTAGGGATATCCTTGAGGCATGTCAAAGCATATTCACACCCACAAATTTAATGTCACATCAAGATTATGAGAATAGCACGGTGGGGGAGGTCAGTAAAAAGAAATCTCCAACACGCAAGTATAATGTATGCAGTCTACCTGTCACTGAAAAGATGTATCATGGGAGCTGGGAAAAAAGCTGTGTAAAAAATGTGATTACCACCATTTACCAGTCTGCTATATTCCACACTACAAATAATTAAAAAAAATTATCCTTGATGTTCAGAAAGGCCTAATGCACAGCAGAAACCTTTCTGGAAATGTTTTCAAAGTGTGATAAGTCCAAGTGATTCAGAGATCACTCTCCCACTACATTGGTACACAGACACCAGCCTTAGCATGACTGTCAGTCACTCTGATTAAGCCACATGCAATTGCAGCAGTCCAGGGTAATGGCTAATGATAAATAGCCACATGGACTTCCCTGAGGTTTTTAATGTCACTGGCATCAGTACAGGAATAGCATTGTTCAAAAGGAAGAAAAGTGTTGACAGCATACTCCTGTTCACTCATATGAATGGATCAGGTCATGTAGCACAGCTGATGGTAGGTATCACATAGCTGTGTGTGCATGTATGTGTGTGTGTATGTGTGTGTGTGTGTGTGTGTGTGTGTGTGTGTGTGTGTGTGTGTGTGTGTGTGTGTGTGTGTGTGTGTGTGTGTGTGTGTGTGTGTGTGTGTGTGTGTGTGTGTGTGTGTGTGTGTGTGTGCGTGTGTTCATGGGCATGAATGAAGCTACAGGGATGTTTGACTTTGTGTTTGCAGAATGCTCATGCAGCAAAGCCATGTTATATGTGTGCGTGTCTGTGTGTGTGTGTGTGTGTGTGTGTGTGTGTGTGTGTGTGTGTGTGTGTGTGTGTGTGTATGTGCCTACATGTGTATGGGTATATGTTTGTCTTTGATGGTACCTCTGCAATCTCAGTGCATGGGCCTGTAGGGGTAACACTAGGGGGATCAGGTTTGATGGCACAGTGTACAATTCAGCAATATAATAATGAGCTGATAATGAGGTGATTCATGGTGTAGCTTTACCATATCTCTGAACTGGAGATTATTACTGTAACACTAATCAGCAGTTCTGCATTTTACAGCTAGCACTGGCAGTGGCAGTCCAGGATGAATGCTAAAGTGTTTAAAGTATATTAAATGAATAAATAAATATCACTCTTATGCAAGATTCATGTTAAATGATGAACAAATTTTTAAATCGCTTGTGGAATTAACATTCACAGTCTTGTGATTTGCAATATAAAAGTCAGAAATGCACTGCTGGTGTACTATAATAACTTAAATGTAAATATTGTGATGTTGGAAGAAGAATATTAACCTTCTGGTTCTGCAGTTCCTTTGAAAAATGGTACAAAAGGAAAAAAATCTGCACTACTCATGCTTGTCAGCATATAACTTCTCTTATGTCAGCAATTAGGCTTTGTGATTTACTAATACTCCACTGTTATCAGGGACAATGATTTGCAGATTTGCAGTTGTTCAAAAGAAATTAATGATTATCTTCTTCTTCTTTTAGGGGCTTAGGTTAGGGGCTGCCACAGTGGATCATCTGTCTGCTCATGATTGGCAGTGGCGTTTTACAGTGCTGAGTTGCCAGCCTGGCACCCAACCTTCCACAGAAGGCACACACTTGCCCGCACTCACATCTAGGGCCAATTTAGAGTGTCTAATTCCCCTACTGCATGTCTCTGGGAAGAAACTGGTGCATCCAGAGGAAACCCATGCGACCACAGGTAGGACATGCAGACTCTGCACAGAAGGCACCCCAGCAGAGACTTGAACTGGAGAACCTCTTGCTGTGAGGCAGCAGTGCTAACCACTGCATCACCATGGCCGACTAATAATAATAATAATAATAATAATAATAATAATACATTTTCACAAGATGAAATTCTGAGATTTATACCTATAATTGAAAAATATAATTTTCCTCCATTACAGTTATCCATCATAATTTTATACTGTCACTTCCTCTCTATATATAAATATATAAATGCAAACATAAGTAAAATTAATACATTCTGAAGCAAGAAAATGCAGCACATAATTAGGCAGATTCAAGAAATTAATAATAATAATAATAATAATAATAATAATAATAATACATTTTCACAAGATGAAAATCTGAAAATTGTACCTATAATTGCAAAATATAATTTTCCTCCATTACAGTTATCCATCATAATTTTATACTGTCACTTCCTCTCTGGTGCTGTGGCAGCGTTGTCACCTTACAGCAAGAGGTTCTCCTGTTCGATTCTTGGCTGGAGCACCTTCTGTGTGGAGTCTGCATGTCATTACCATGGTCAAGTGGTGTTTGAAAGCCATTTGTGAATGGGTGTGCCTTTGTTGAAGGTTGGGCATTGAGCTGGCACCTCAGCACTGTAAATATCTACTGCCACTCATTAGTGGACTGGAATCCTGCTGTGGTGACCCCTAAGCGGAAGAAGAAGACTTCCTCTCTATATATAAATGCAAACATAACCAAAACTAATACAGCACTGTAAATATCTACTGCCACTCATTAGTGGACTGGAATCCTGCTGTGGTGACCCCTAAGCGGAAGAAGAAGACTTCCTCTCTATATATAAATGCAAACATAACCAAAACTAATACATTCTGAAGCAAGAAAATGCAACACATGATTAGGCAGATCCATGTGCTTCAAAGAGGGAGATGAGGAAGAAGAAAAATACTGTGAGCATTGCAGACTGACATAGCCAAGAGTATTTTAAGAAGGGCAATGTATCTGCCCTATGCCTTATTGTGCAAACAAACATGGTGAGAGCTATAGCAGGCAGTGTGAGCAGTTGTTTATAGATGGAGGTTGCTGCTATATGCTTAAAATAATGTGTGTGTGTGTGTGTGTGTGTATATATATATATATATATATATATATATATATATATATATGTGTGTGTGTGTGTATAGTTATAGAGAGAAAGAGGGAGAGAAAGAGCAAGTGAGAAGACCAGTTAATGAGTACCCAGCAAGTGGAAAGGGCTAAGGTGAGGAACACAGGGAGTAAGAAATGGGATATATTAGGCAGAGAAAAACACAACAGGAACTCATTAAGGGAAAACAGTATTGGGGATGGTAGGGAACATTTTGTGGGAAAGGCCTCCATTTTTTGCATATTGAGAGAGGAGAGAAGATAAGATGAGAACAGTGAAATGTAAAAAGGAAGAGGATAGGAGGTGGTTGCAGACAGTTGTGACCACAACATTTGAAGCAGTACAGATGTACGTACAAAAGGGAGGAAGTCATGATATGCATAAATAAAAAACACATAGACAAGAATTCATATAATTTGTGGTTGTTATACAGATGTTTATCAGAAACCATATCACCTGTGGACATATTCCCAGGGACTCATTAATTGAACTTATCAAACTCCAAATTACACTACACAAAAGTAATTGTAACTTTATCACATGTTATTGGACCCATGCTATGATCCTGGAAGTCCATGTCAGGATCCTAATCGCAATGAGTGAACACTCCATAAAAACAACTCCATCATTCTGGGAAATTGTAAGCACTCATTAATTGACTGGAGCACCTACCCCACCAATGTAGGACATTCTCAGATGTTTTAGAGCTCAACAAATAGAAATTCAGTGGACCAGATTTTTAATACTCCAACTAGAGGACTTGACCTAGTAATTACAAATGTAGCTTCATCATGCATAACTCACCTAATAACTTCATTGCTGATTACATCAGACCATAAACATAAGACTTTCCCCTCAATCTATCTGAGCCACCCCTGAAACCAATGTATCACAATTCAGACTTCCAAGTATAGAAATTTGCTCAAATTCTATGAAGTTCCCAAGTTCACTTAAAAAACATCATGGCAAAGGAGTTAGATTCACAGAGGATTTTTATAACCACATAAATACATGCACAGAATTAGAAGTCTTATCCAGATCCAAATATAATGGGACATTTTAAAGCAAATCATCCTGGAGGTCCATCAACATAAATAAAATCTACAATAAAAGGAAAAACTCATTAAAGTATTATAGCAGATCTAAAGAACCCCAACTCAAATAATATATTAGGAATTTGATTACAAATTTTAGAAAACCTATAAGATTTAATAAGTAACTCAAGTTGGCATCAGAAGCCAAGGACAATTATAAATCATTCTTTAGTTATGTTAAAAACCTAAGAAAAAACACTTAACAATATACACAGCTCATGCTAAATAACAAAATCTACTCATGCCTGGTGGACACTGACAATATCCTAGCAAATACACATAGTGGAAATTTCACTCCTAACACAACTGTCCAAAGCTGTGTGATCCCTGTAGCTGTCAAACATCTGATCATTATTAAAGAACAAGTGCTGTCCAAGAATAACATACCTGGGTGCTTGATTAATAGCATCAAACATACCTTGATGGAATCTCTGCAAAAACTATTAAACCTGAGTCTGGCCATAGGCACTGTCCTGGGACTATGGTTTACAGCACCGGTGATGGCCCTGCTATTACTGATGCCAGAAACAATAGGCCTATCTGCCTGCTGAGTCTCATTTGGAAGGCTATAGAATGCATTAAAATTGACATGATTAACAGTGACATTAAAAACCTCATCAGGATAGATACTCAGCAGGTTTTTTAATAGGTAAAGCTTGTCTAATGAAAATGGTTAACCTTTGAAAAGGTCACACAAGCTTTTGACCACAGTCACACTTTACACACAGCTTACCCAAATCTGGCCAAGGCATTTGACACCATTGCACATGCTAACTTAATTAATAAAGTACATCCATTACAAATAGATAGCTATATGGTAAGATGGATATTAAAATGGCTATAGACAGAATCCACATGGTGTGGGTGAAGGAAGCAACATCAGAGAATATGGTGACTAGTAGTGTCCCACATGGCTTAATGCACTGGACTGCTTTTTTTCAGTATTCACTTCTCTGACATACAGACTAAAAACCAAGAACTATTACTAACCGCGCTTGCAGATGATTGCAAACAGGGAGTTATTTCAAATTTCCCCCGACACAGAAGCCCTCCGTCAGGAACTTATAAATGTCTTGTGGATTGAAGATTGGATGAAATTAAATGCTAAATATGCAACAGCTGTTGCATTTCAAAGACAAACTATCCCTAGCATAAGGCATGGATAATGAATCACTTTAATATGAAAATGCAGTTTGAAATCTGGAAACCTGGGTTAGTAATTTCATCTCATTGACCACAGTGTAGCACCTGTTTCAAGAAATCTTTCTACTTGGAGTAGCTGATTATCACGGGAATATCATCCAGGTCTAAAGATGTTCTTGCTCTTTTGTATTAAACACTGATAAGACCAGTAACAGAATGCAATGCCTCCATTGAGATGTACCTCACCAGATCTATCATATAGATGGAAAGACTCCACAAGTTCCTAATAAAAGATCTATATTACATGTTTGAACATTTAGTTAATCGAATTACTAAAGCTCTATCACTAAATGTCAAAGTCACAAAACCATGAACATCAGTTTCCACAAAGGGAAACAAAAAAAAAAGTTAAACACAAATCAACTGGGGGGCTTCACCCCCACACCCTCCGATGTGGGGAGCTATGCCCTCCACACCCCCCCTAACTAAATATACCAACTCTGAGATCACTCTACATTGTAGAAAGGGCAAAATCCATGTAACGGCCAAACAAATTGTTTCTCTCTGTGGAAACTGCCATTTGTGGTTTTGGCACGTCGACATTTAGTGATCGAGCTTTAGGTATTCAACTTCCTAAAGCTTCAATCATGCAGTATAGACCCCCTAATAAAGAGGATCATAAGCTTAAAATCTCAAAGTTACCAGAAATCACTAGAAGCTCTGCACCTCTTTATTGTGTCTTATAGGCTCCCCAGAGGAGACTTATGACTTCCCTTCAGAACAATCAGGGACCCATTAGTTCAGGATGTCTCATGCCTTCACAAATCAAGCAGTACCACAAATGCTAGAAAAACTGATGAATAAATGTATTACTTAGCATCTCCCTCAATGCTTAAATAGCTGTCCCCAGCTGGAACAAAAATCTGATACCCTATCTTCCTTCAAAGTGGACCATGGTAATTGCATGGGTACCTATAATATCACCCTTGGCATGACTAGCATGACCCTCTATGAGTTCGGAAAAAAAACAGTCAATGATGAGAACTGGCAAGGAGCAGTGATTGCAAGCCTCATTAGCCTTGACGGTACTATGATTCATATAATTTACAGGAGTGCAATTTAGTAACCAAATGAAATATTACTATAACTTTCTCAGAGTAATATATCATAATTCTCAGCTACTACAGAATGTACTTACCCAGTGATTCCTGGAATAATGTGTCGTACATTCTGTCTGACAGGACCTTACACTTGTCTTTTCTTGACTTAGATCTATGCATGCAAAATAACTTTCATGCCTATTTTCTAAATATTTTCTAAAACTTTCCTGCCCTTCTACAACCAGGTCAGTTAAATCCTAAATCCTTCCTGCTCCCCTATCACCACCACTAGGCAAAGGCAAAGCAGTTTCTTTTTTTTTTTTTTTTTTTAGTTTTTCTAAAAAGGGCCTTTTACTCTTTGTATCACTTGCTTTTCAAAAGAATCAGCTGTACTTATTGGGTATCTTCATGATAACTTGCTACAAGTTATCTAAACAGCAGACTCTTTATAATCAAAATTCATGAGACAGTCCTTACAGGAGTACATTTCCAGTGGGAGTTCTTTAAGGCTAGCACATTGACTTTTATGTCAACTCAATATATTAACTTCCAGTGTAAAACAAATATTTCAAGTTAAGATTACCTGGTCTTCTTTAGTAATTGTTTCTCACTTCCTAGCATATATTTATGGGGAGTAGCGGCTGGTGAATTCAAATTAAAGGGGGGACTGCAGGAGACAGCTGAATGGGTGGGGTCAATGGGAAGGGGTGCAGCCAACTTGAAAGGGGAGGAGCTATGATCAAAACCCCAAAAATTGTAACTTTAATTAAATACGCTGCCTTGTGTGCCAAACCGTCATTATGAGAGTCCAATCAAGGCAAAATGAAGTGTTTAAGAAAAAATATATATTTCAATGCAGTGGCTGCATGACAGCTTACTTAATATCTAGATGGAAACAAAAAGGTTGTGAGGCATGAAAAAATAAATTACTTTTTAAAATACATTACTGGAATGCCAGTCAAAATCAAGTATAAGAAAAGCAAGCAGCATTCAACTCAAAACTGCAGTTCTAATTATAATTTATATTTAGCTTTATTAAAATGCCAAGTAACATGCTGAAGGTAGCAATCTCTGTGATACCCCCACTTGTAAAAATGTTTCTTATCCAAAAAAGACCTGCTGCCTGAACAACAATCTACTTGTTTCATGGGGAAAACATGATCAAAGTAAAAAATAAAAAGCAAACAAGAAACAAGCTCAAGATACATTGCTTAAAGGATTGCTGCACGGGTTATGGACCACACATGATAGATTGGCATTCTGTTTAGTTTACAGGTAAAGCCTGCAAAGATGACTGCAAGTCTCAAACAAATGTAATGAGCTTCTTAAAATAATGTAATCCTGTCCTTTATTACAAATACTGTCATATGCATTTTAATACCCAAGGCTTATACGTTATCCAGTTATGTAAGTATTCTCTGCATGGCAACAACAGAAAGGCTTTCAAGGTTGGCAATTCTTTAACAGTATGCTTATTAAAGCTTACTTGCATCTTACAATCTCAGACAAGTTTACCTGATGGTCATTAAAGCATTGCTACTTAAATATAGAGCAACAGGCACTTTTTGAATAATAATAAGCATAAATCAACAGTATAAAAATATGGCAGAAACCAGAACATTCTGCAAAATCAAGGACAGATGAAACACTACTGTAGTACTTGTGTCTACCTTGGATGGGGGGATACTCTGCACATTTACACTGCATAACTGCTCCTTGCCTTGCTTGGACACATCCAGAGTCACTAAAAGGGGGAGTGGGGTGCAACAAGTATGTCACAATTTTAAATATCTCTGGCTGACTGTGATGGTCCTGGCACACTTGTTATACCTGTCAACCTCAGTGCAAGACATCTGGACAAAGCCATACAGAGAAGTGGGACAAAGGCCCAAAAATAAGGACAATTTTTAAAATATTGCTTTTATAAACTTAGAAAGATAATAGAATAGTAGGTTTTGCATTAGTATGAATTTTCTGAAGGGTATGAAATCTGAAACTCAAATGTCTGTCATTATTTTCTAACTTCAGTCATTAATGATTTGCCACTAATTTGCAAAAAAAATACAATTTTATGAAAAATGTTCCAAATATGTGACGCAAAAATATAAAATTGCCACACAATACAGGTAGGAACCTGTCAAAGAAGGGACACTTTTTTAATATTAGTATTGCTAACTTGAGCAGCTGACAAAATAAAATAATCTACATGCATTTCTGAAATAAAAGTAATCTATAACTATGATTATTACACTTATTAATTGTAAACCCTCCACGTTTTCTTCCAAAATTGCCATTTTGTGAAGGGATTGTTAGAGGAAGAGCAACATTTTCAGCCAAAATCGGGGACAGTTGAGAGGTTTGGATATGTCTAATTCTATAAAGCAATTTATTTGCACATACCTCTCAACCTGTTAATGCAGAAAATCTGGACAAGATAAAATATATTGGGGGAACATATAAACAGTACTAAAAATTGTTCTTGTATAAACTGAGACAATTGATAGAATATAACACGTCTTGCTTTAGCATGCATTTTTCTGAAGGTTATGAAGTCTGAAACTCAGTGTCTGTCATTATTTAGTGACTTAATTCCTAAATGATTTGCCAGAAAACCACAAATTTTATGAGGAACAAACCAAAAATAAGAAGCAAAACTCTATTCATTCTGTGAAAATCTGGACAGTTGAGAGGTATAGTTCAGCCGGGACTGTCTTTGAGTTTGCTGCCTTTCCCCCTCACAAAATCATGGTTGAATGGAGCCTCCCCCCTGCAGCCATGCCAATGAACCATTACTTGGCTATTTCACCCCATTTGCCATAAACACTAATGTGCATACGGCTTTACTTCTACGATGATTTGGATTTCATTTGAAAGTTTTATTTTGCATTTTCCAGCACAAACACTAAGACATCTGCTAAACAAAGCAATGCAGTCTCACAATGAAAACAACCTTAGCATTATAACTTCTCTGCCCTTGAAACTCACATTCATTGAAACCCACATTCAAAGCTAATACATTTTGCTAGTGGCAGATAAAGATTAACTTTGGGCTGTTTTCAAATCATAGGCCCCTTGCACATGAAACATACACATGCTCATTAATACACCTTCCTGACTGTATTAAATTATATTCCTTGTACAATACAGTACAGTTGTTAGAGGGCATTTTACATTTATTGTTTTGAACATTTTTTTCCAGTAAACAATGAAACAAAATGCATGCACCAATAATGACAAAACTGCCCAATTCAGAACATTTTTCCAGTAAACAAACAAAATGAATGCACCAATAATGACAAATTTGCCCAATTCAGAACATTTCCATCATAAAAGTCTACTCTAACTTCTACAGTCCATCAGTATCAGTAAATATGCACAATCTGTCAAGAAGTAAAAGTCATCTAAATAGTTCCACATTAAAGAAATCTGTAACTAATGTAGAGGTTGCTGCTGGTAAACAACTTTATATTTCATTGTTTCATCTACAAATAAAGTGCCTGTTGCCCTTGAGAAATAAATTGCCTATGTTACATTAAAAGAATGATAAGCTAGTAATATTGCAATAGGGAATGGATGGCAAACTGATAACAGGTTCATAGTTACTAGGTATCTTTGCCAAAAAGAACCGCAGCATCCACCCCCTTTACAACACAGTACACTATCAGCAATGCATCTACTTACTATGGGAGTACAACCCACAGCCTTCTGCATCAAAAGTAAGTACACTACCTGTTGCGCTATTAACAATGCAAGCTGATTTAGTATAAGCAGCACTAAACTTTTGTTCCTTTGCAGCTCTCAGCGTCTTGTAAAATCAACTTGACACAGCTATATCTCTGAACTTTGCAGCACAAAAAATCTGGAAAAAGCCAAAATTTATTGAGGTGGGACAAAAGCCCAAAAACCAGGGACACATTTTAAACATTGCTTGTATAATGTTGGAAAGTTGCTTGAATAAAATGTGATGTTACCACCATGCATTTCACTGCCAGATATTGAATCCAGGACCCTGTGCAAAACAGTCAAAGAAACATACCACTATGCCAAATCATATGTTCTGCAAAGGAGAGGAAGACTGAAACTTAAATGGTTACCATTTAGTGAATTCAGTTCTCACCATAGCTGTCAACCTCTTAGCACAAAACACCTGAACAAAGCCAATAATGGGGGAATACAGCCCTCAAACATATTCGGTGAATTCAGTTATCACCATAGCTCTCAACCTTATCACAAAAAACCTGGATGAAACCAATAGTGGGGGAATACAGTCCCAAAAATTGGGCCGAATTTCAAATACCCATGTTATAAACTTAAAAAATTGCTAGAATAAAAGGTTTTGTGTTACCATGTACTTTCTGAAAAATATGAAGTCAGAAATTCAAATGCCTGTTATTTTTATTTATTTAACAATTGTTAATTAGGAAAGTCTGACTTGGAACAAAAGCCAATTTTCAGCAGAGGCCCAGGGAGAAACACTCCAGACATATGTCATTGTAAGATGGGAAAACATGCAGACTCCACACAGAAGGCACCCCAGCCAAGAATCAAACCAGGGAACCTGTAGCTGTCAGGCAACAATGCTACCAGTACATTAGTGCACTACTGACTTCAGACCCTTGCCACCTGCAACAAAGGTACTGTGTTCAAGTCTGAGGTATTCTCTACCCACCACCATGTCTTCTCTCTAGCCACCAGTATACAGCAACTGGAGCATTACACATACACACACACACACACACACACACACACACACACACACACACACACACACACACACACACACACACACACACACAAACACATGACCCTGTGGTGAAGTCCTTCCTTCCTGTGAGAATGTACTGATGAGCAAAGGAAAACAAATGTGCTCTGGGAGACATGGCAATAGAAAGAGGTATAAATGTGGTTGTCAGGCTCAGATGCTACATTTAAACTGCACTCATAAATAACACCTATAATGCATAAAAGTAAAGGGTTAAGGGGATGCAAGGCTTACATTTGCTAGATGTATACTGGCATTCATAGCACCATCAGGAAACATATGCATTTTTCCATGGGACTCTGAGCTAATCTAGGTTTTATTTATTTAGTGACTGTCACTGGTGGACCACTCAAAACAGATCTTTATTTAATGCTATGACTTGTGCTAGAAAGTAAGTGGAGCTACAGACAACCAGTTATGGTAACTGATACAGCATATACATGAAACCATGTTATACAAAGTGCAGCTGGTATACATAACATACATGACTATAGAAAAACAGATTAGTTAGCAGGTTTTTATTCAATGCCCAGTAGTTCAGTGAGAGCATTGCTAAATCTAAAATGCCCAAAGATCAAGTGCAAAAATAATAATAAAAAGACAAATGTCAAATACTTGTCGAAAATCTCCCGGCATACATGAGTGAAACATAAAAATATTCTCTATGTCAGCATGTAAATATACTGAAACAGTACTAGTGCTCCAGTGGTGATTTAAAATGTTTGGGCTTTTCAATCTTCTCTGAGGATTTGTGATAATAGAGTTATTAAACATAAGTAATGAGTATTGCAGGCAAATCCCCCATATGCAGAACACAGGGACTCTTACCGTTTGCACAAATGCTTTTTATCCATGTGATTGAAGCTTCTTCAAATGCTTTGCATTGCTTAAATGAAGCTACAACCAATGTGGATGTGTCTAAATGTTGTGAAAATATTTCTGTTAATATAGAGGACTGTCATGATGTCAAAATCAAACATGACTCCAACTTTGAAATATAAATTCAGAAAGTTCCATACAGCAATGAAATAAATTGTACAAAACGCTGTGAAACAAAGGCAATGGGAAATGTGTAGGCAGACTATATGATTCAGAAAATACCTGAAATGGAAGATATTATGTGGATATACAGTGAAAATGAAACAATGAAAAGAAGGGAAGTCACCATGAAGACAGGAGAAAGTGAATTGATGCATAGAATTGTACATTTGCATGACAAAGAAGGAATATAAGCTGATTACATAAAAGAGGAAGTAGGATGGTGTCATTATCCAGAAATTATTATATTTAATGCCTTAAATGTAAGTGTTGAAGGGAGCCTCAGAATACTGGAAAAAGAAAACCCACAAAAAACATGCTCAATTTGCACAATCCAATATGACATGGAGATAACTGGAGTGGCATATGGTTTCTGGTAGGATACCACTCAGCACTGCCAAAACCTCCAGGAAACTGTGGAGCCTAGTGATGATGTCATAATTAAACTCATATTTATTTATTTATTTCCAGTTTGTTTACCAGGGGGGTCCACTGGGCTCAAGAGTCCATTTTCAGTGGAGGCCCGGGGAGAAAAGCTCCTCAAAACACAAGTTACATGGCATATAGAAATACAAACATTAAAAGTTACCTAAAGATATTGACAACTATAGCAAAAATTTCCATTTCATTACAATATGGGGAAATGGGGATCCCTGGGGGGGAAAGGATCCTTGAAGCAAGTTACATTACAAGACAAAAAGCAATAATTACAAAGTTACATAGCATAATTAAGAGAAACATGAGTAATTGCAGTCATTATGGAGTTTTACAGTAGAGCAGCAGGTAGAGTTGTTGAATAAGAAGGTGTTGATTACTTATTTGGTAAGATATTAAAGTGAGAGTTTGTAGGAGAGGATGAGAGGCATAGAATATGAGGTGGGAGGGGGGATAGGTTACTGCTAAATAGTGAAGGACTATAAGATATTGGATAGAGCTGGGCAGTTGTTGGGTTGAAATAGTAGTTTGTGGGTTGTGACAATTTGGATGTAGTATAGCTGATTGGGGAGTTCAAGCCAGTTTAAAGTTTGTAGGGAGGAGCAGTGATGAGAGAGGGCATTTGCATTTGTGGTAAATCTGGAGATTTTATTGTAGCATACTTCTAGTTTGGAGATGAGGGTGGTAGATAGTTTAATAGGCAGTGGAGTACCGTATAGAACAGATGGGAGAAGGTATGCTGTGGCCAGGGTATGTCTAGTAGAGGGGGAGAGGACTTGATTATTCCTGTACAGTAGGTGGAGTTTAGTGTGGGTTTTCTTGGTGTTAAGTTGGATATGAGTATTAAATTTTAAGTGTTCGTCAATGGTGACCCCCGAGAGTTTGGCAGAGGGTACAATGTCAATGATAGTGTTGTTGAGGCCGGTAATTTGAAATGAGTTTTTATCTAAAGGCGTGCATTTGGAGGGAGTGGATAGGAGGGTTTTAGTTTTGTTTGTGTTAAGTGAGAGGTGGTTCTGGTGCATCCATTTTTCAGTGGCTGAGAAGGCAGTTTGAGTTAGAAACTTGAGTTCAGTTTGGTTGGAGGCGTAGCAGATCAGAGTGGAATTGTCTGCGTACTGGACAATTTTGGTGTTAGGAATGGCTTTGTGGAAGTCATTTATGAAGATGTTAAATAGAAGACGGCCTAGAATGGAACCCTGGGGAACTCCAGTGGGGGTTGGAAGGAAAGGGGAGCAAGATTGTCCCCATTTCACTGCTTGTGACCTGTCTGAAAGATAGCTGAAGAACCAGGATAGAGCTTCTGTGGAAATGTTAAGGTTAGATAGATGGTTTAGTAGATGGGAGTGAGAGATGGTATCGAAAGCTTTAGATAAATCTAATAGAACAGATGAAACAAAGTTACCCGAGTCTCGGGCTGAGTTGATGGAGTGTAGAAAGGAAAGAAGGGCTGTGTTGGTATTATGTTTAGGGCGGAGGCCATGTTGGGTAGGAGAGAGCAGTTGATGTTTGGTTAGGAATGGCATAAGTTGCATATGTATGCATTTTTCGAGAAGTTTAGAGATGGGAGAGAGGATGGCTATAGGGCAGTAGTTGGTAAAGCTGTAGTTTTTGCCACCCTTGTGGAGTGGAAGAATGAAAGCAGAACGCCAGAGTTTGGGTACATATGACTCAAGTAGTGATCTATTTATTAGGATGCTGATAGGGAGAGCGATACTGTCAGATGCAATTTTTAAGAAGGAGGAGGGAATGTTGTCAGGAACATTGGTGCAAGGTTTAAGTTTTGTGAGAAGTTTCTTTATGAGGTAGGTGGATACTGGTTTAAATTCAAAGATAGGGGGAGTGGGAGGAGGAGGAGTAGATGCTATGGAAGAGGAGGTGCAGGGGTGTTATTGGGGAAGGTTTTAGTTAGCTCAGCAATAGAAGAGGTGAAGGAAATGTTAAACAGTTTGGCAATGTCTAGGTCGGATTTGCTAGTGTCTGGAGAAGGGTTATTTGTGGTTCCAGGCTTGAGAAGGGAGTGGATAGATTTCCAGAATTGTTTGGGGTTTTTAATATGATTTGTTTGTAGGTAGTTATAGTAGGATTTTTTGTCTATAATGACATGTTTTTTGGCTAGGTTTCATAGATGTTTGTATTTTAGTAAGAGTTCAGGTTGTTTATTATGGAGGTAGGTTTTCCAAGATTTGTCTCTTTGTTGCATAATTTTCTTGGTTGCTTTTGTAAGCCAAGGGGCTGTTTTGGCTTTAACTCTTTTGGTTCGTGTTGGAGCAATGGAGTTTAGGATAGAAAGGAATATAGAGTTGAAGAAATCAACTGCTTTATCTAGAGGTAGGGTTTTTAGTGGGTTCCAGTTAGTGAGTTTAAGGGAGTCAGAGAAAGAAGAGGGGTTGAAGTTAGATAAGTTTCGAGTGTGCAGGAGTTGGTGTGAATAGGGGGAGGAGGATGTGGCTCTGTGGGTGAAGGCAGGGAGGTGGTCTCCTAATGGGTCGGGAGTGACACCAGATGTTGTGGTTTTGTTTGGGTGAGATACAAGGATCCAGTCTAGGATGGAGCCTGGGCAGTTGGTCTTTCTGGGCCGAGTAATGGCGTGGATAAGTTGAGTAAAATTGAAGAGGTTGATTGATATGGTGGGATTGGGGTCAATGATTTTTTGCCAGTCAATATTTACGTCTCCCATTATGTAAGTTTCATGCTTAATGTTAGAGTAGGTCCAGGAGAGAAGATTTTCCAAGGTATTGGTGTTATTACCAGGGGGAATATAAAGGGAGATGATACAGATACTTTTTTGGTCATTTAATTTTAGCATGCCAATTACTAATTCAGTGTTATTGAAGGTTGGAATAGGGTTATTGAAGGTGGTAAGGGATAACTGATTGGAGTAAACTAGAGCGACTCCACCACCTCTTTTATTTAGGCGATCAGTTCGGAGGCATTGATATCCGGGCAGGAAGGAATTCTGAGTCAGTTATATGTGGTTTTAACCAGGTTTCAGAGATGGCAACTATGTCTGGGGAGTTATGGTTGAGCCAGGCGTGAAAGAGGGTTGTTTTGTTGGTTAAGCTTCGGGTATTAATGGTGAGGAATTTGAGGTCTTTATGGTTAGGTTTGTTATTAGAGCTGAGGTTTTTTGTTTGAGAAGTGTTTGGTCCAAGGTTTGGATGAATGTCGCCAGCTAGGAAGAGGTATGGGAGATGATGAATGATTTTGTTCGGATTGTGTTTGGTTATGGAAGGAAGCTAGGGTGTAAGTTTAGGTTTGTAGAAATTTGAGGGGATTTGAAAAAGTTTTAAAGCTAATAGAGAGATGGGGTGAATGGGGGTTAGAGAGGCAGAAATGTTGTTGAAGTGGTTGGAATGGTTGTGGTCTGGAGGTGGAGGTGGAGGGTGTAGATGGAGGTTTGTATAAGAGGAGGCATGGTAAAGAGGAATTAGAATGAGGAGTAGGAGACATGCAGGGGTAAGGATTGTGGAAATAAAAGGGGGCATTATTAGAAAGAAATATTATTTGAGGAGATGGGAGTACGGAGATTTAGAGAGAGATAGGAAAGGTAGGTGATTGAGGGGAGGAGTAATGAGCTGGATGTGATTGGTGGAGGGAGAGGAGTTATGTGGTAATGGGATTGGCTGTTGTAAGAGGGGTGTGATGTGGGATGGCAATAAAGGTAGGAACACTGGGGCGGGTGGGAATTGGGGGCAGTGTAGGGGAGCGGAGTGAGCCCGTAGGGCGAACGGAGCGGGAATGAGCAACAGGGCAGAAAAGTGCAGCTGAAAAAGTATCAGCCTCTGCAGGTAAGAGCTGGGATAAGTAAGCAGAAGTGTAGAATGGCCGGGCGGAATTTGCTGGAGAAATAGAGCAACACGGGAAGAGAGATAAATTTAATGTTGGGAGAGAGGAGTGGAAAAGTTGTGATGAGTAAATGAGGGGAGATAGTAGTAAAAGTGATGGTATGGCAGGCTGTGGGAGTAGAATTAGAGGTGAAGGTGGATAAGAGAACGAGATAGGAAAGTTTTAAAGAAAGATAGAACAGGCAGAAATGTGGGAAGGTGCTGCCACCTAGTGGAGAGAGGAGAAAAGGCAAGGCAGAGAGGGGGAATGAAAAAATAACATAGGGCAGAATGGGCAAATGACTAAGGTAAGGAGGAGGTATGGGGAAAAGTAATGAGAGGGTAAGACACCTGTGGGAAGCAAGGCTGGAGGTAAGTGAGTTAGAAGGGGACTTTTATGGTCTGCGGTAGGCTGTTGGGTCACCCACACAGATGGACAAATTAGCAAAAATAGAGAATATGTATAATTTAGATTTGTTGCAGGCTACACACATTTACAGAGAACAAAATAGGTAGGGGGTCCACATTGGGGTTCTTTTCAGGAAGGCCCTGATTGCTGAGCAGTTTGAGTCCAGGTGGGCTGACTTAGCATTTTGCAGTATTGAAGACCGTGTAGTTCAGGGGGTAGAGACGAACCTTCAGGAGAGGAGTGATTTACAGAGAACAAAATAGGTAGGGGGGTCCACACTGGGGTTCTTCTATGGTCATAAACTGTACATCTATTATCATTTCCATGCAGATGTTAACCAGTGTCACAACAGATGCCCAATATCCCAGTTTTGACAATGACTGAGGGAATGAGCACACTCATGGTACTGGATAGGATGAGAATTGCCAATAACAAGTTCTCATCTACCACCGCCAAGTTATATCTATAACTCACTCCAATGCAGTTAAGGCCACACTACAGAACAAGCCATTGTGGGGTGCTTATTGTGCATGCCTCCCACAGGTCCCGTTCCACCATTACCATCAAGTTTATGTCCGGGGGGGTCCTATAAACCAACTATATCTTCCCACCACAATGGCCTCACAGCATAAGGCATGTAGTGTAAGCAGACACATTGCACAAACCCATAGAGGTACCAGCACTGAGTCAACAGAGGAGATTATCTGTGATATCCATGACCCATATCTCCTCCTTCACTGACCAGTAATCCCATACCTGACACTTATCAGATCCCAGAAAAGATATTGGTTGATATAGATAGCAGGATGGTTGTCATGGAAGTTGGAATATCCCTTGGATGTATGGACAAGCATGTGTATTTATGTCCATAGGCATATTGTTTTGTTCAGAATAAACTTGAATTTAATTTTATCATAATATAAACAAAGCTATACATTAACCATAAAAAACAAAGATAACAAGTAACCATCTACTGTAAAAACAAAGAGAAGTAACACTGCAGAAGCATAGTTCATCACATGACACTAAAATAACAAGAAAATAACTGTTAACAAATGTACTTAGACTGTCCCTGTATTCCAACCATGGTAAAATGTAGCACAAAAAATTCCAGTCTGCACTTTTCTATGAATTAAACCTGAATATTTATGAAACTACATAATAACTTCTTTGCTCCAATTCATACCAGCTTTATTCCAAAATGGAAAGATAGCGGTTATCATTGAGAGCACAGCAATTCTACCTATAATCCAAGGATAATCTTCCCTTTGCCCTGTGAGGTACCAAGCACCCCCCCCCCCAGAAAAACAATCATGTATATGAGGCAGGGTGGTTTGTGATGTCCAGCAAACCAAATTATACAATGTCTACCATATAAGTATAATAAAGGGACATAACCAAATCATATGAAAGTAGTCAATTTCATCACAGTTACATCTCCAGCTTGAAACATACAGTTGCTTTCTTCTCCATAATCTAACTATAGTAATATTAATACCCAGACATGTGTACATCTTACACATTTTAATCTCAGTAATTGAAGGAGATAAGCAAAGCATATCAATACAAGCTCTATTCAGAAGAAACAAAACAATTTTGGGCCTAAAGATTTGGAACCCAGAAAAAAAAAAATCATGCAAATGTATCTAATAGAGTTAGGATTCTATGATCAGTGTTGATGAGGTCTGTGATGAAAGGAAACAACTGTCAGCACAGATAGCTGAAATTTTGTAAATAATTATCATTGGTGAATATAGAAATGTTTTATATAAGATGCTTGTGTTGCAAATGTATTAGAACTTTTTGTCATGTGTATATCAAATTGCTTGTACAGACATGGGTGTGTTGAAAAGGTATTTGCAAAATGCTTGCGTTTAAAATGGATCCACAGTGTGATCTACTGGAAGAGAATGTACATGCACTATTGTAACTATTTAAATGTATATATTTTAACTGTGGAAACTGGAATGCAGGAGGATGACTTCAGTCTAGCAAACTTCAGAAAAATAACTAAAATTAAATTACTTTATGGCTAAGTCATAAAAGATGGCATCTTTCAGTTTTCAATATAGGAAGAGACACAATGTCTGTACTAGAAAACTTTCTGTATTGCCTTTAGGGTGAACAAATTACTAGACTTGAAAGGATGAAGGAATGCAATTGCTTTATGATTTCCAGCATCTGCCAGAGATCTGAGGAAAAGCCCTTTTCTGTATATTTTTACAGGTAGATGCTAAACTGCCAGCTTCATCAATGGTTGTTTTGCTTGGAAACTAGGATCAGATGACAAGAAGTGACGTTATTCTGCAAGCTATCCCAGCAGTAATATTTTAGATATTATTTTGAGAAGTCTCTTAGTGAGACAGAGCATTCTGTATTCTGTCTTGGACCAGGCAACAACTAGAAGATCCATTCACCACATCTGCCTTGTTCTGTTAGTAAATTCTTAGGTTATAGTAACATTCTCTTAGATATAGTCAAAAATATAGTGAAGCTTAGTTTAGATATTGTTCTTTATTTATTTGAGACTGTCCTGCAATGTTGTTTTAAATATTCCCTATGGTTTTGAACTCTGATGTCACTGTGAATATATATTTAGTATTGCCTTGTTCTTTTATTATTTAATATTAAATATATTTAAACCTTTCACTGTGGCTGATCTGTGTAGAGATATTTAAATTTTGAGAGGACTTGCATATTTATTTGATGACACTGTGTGTGCCACTACTAATAGCCTTGGTCTTGGTCAAACTGCCATTTGTATTAGTATTAATATTACACAGTAAGATTGGACACCCTCTGTTAATGATTCTAATGTAGCTGATAAGGAGTGACTGGTGACAGTTATAACTACCTTATAGTCTGGGCAGAAGGGGCATAGCTAGTAAACCTGTGCCAGACTTTCCCAGGTGTGTATGTGTGCACATCAAACCTCAAAGAGTGTGTGCGTGTGTCAGCTACTTGGGTAGGGACATGAAGCATGGGTTGGACACAGAGGGTGCTGGATGTCTTGGCTTAGTAACTCAGCTGAGATCTTAACTATACAGCTGTGCCAGTGTGGAGTCTTACTGGGGATCTGGAGGAAGTTGGAGAAACCAGCCCCAAACTGACTATGGTTTCTGTGTGCACTTAAGGGAAATTGCACTTGATGCAGAGAACTGCATCTGGAAATACTGTGTGTGTACTTGTCATCCTCCCAGTGTACATCCTCCACTGTTGCCAGTGGTGAGGATTGAGGCTTCTTAATTACTGGTTGGCAGCAGTGGGTTGTTACAAGGTCTTGTGGCCAAATTTTTCTGTGAAACAGGATAAAAAAATCAGATTCCCACATCTGGAAGGAATTGTAAAATCTGACAACTATCCAAGAAGCTGGCTAGTGCCCAATGACAATAATAAACAGTAGGGGGAGAGGGGGCACCCTTGCCTTGTTGCCCTCAACTGATTGATATTCTTTGAAAGTGTGACCAAGGAAAAAAAGTAGCTTCACGGTGTATCTGAAAGAAAACAGAAATTCAAAGAACAAAATGCATGCTATGTCCATAACAGAGAACTCACTTTATTAGATCTTTGTTTGAGCACATTTGTCTTTTTGTCTTTTGAAAGGGCTAAAACAAATCTCAAATAAAGTAAGTTCTCTGATGAGGACAAAGTGTAGTTTTTGTTTTTTGGCTCATTTATGAGTACCATTTGAAAAAAAAAATGAGCCCGTGGCAAATAGTACAATAACTGAATTTTGGTCACAAAAATCTGTAGAAGGTTGTACCCAATATGGGTTTGTCACACAAAAAGAACATTATGCAGAGTCAAAAGCAGCTGAGAAATCCAACAAAATAACCACTTGAGCTTCTGAGTGGAGAGAATCTGACTGCTGTAAATTTAGCCAAAGCCAAACTAACTATACACCTATACACCGACCCACACTGCCATTAATAAAAATGTGCTGCCTGTCCTTAATTAACTTACTTAAAAGACTCTCCAGTAAAAAATCTAAAATCTTAGCATACATTTTATTATATAATGGTAACAATGAAATCCAGAATTATTGATGTCTTTAACTGTCTTAGGTAAATAAATTACCCTTGCTTCATTCATATGACATAGGAAATGTATCTTGCCTGCTTCCTCATATAAAACTAGTAAAAAAGTGCTTAATATGAGTTTGTATTTTTTGTAAAATTATACAATAACACCATCAGGTTAATGCACCTTCCCTGACTTTAAAGTGCCAGTAGCCCTATGGACTTCTGCCAAAAAAATTGGTTTAGCTAAATCTACCATCATTATAGGGGCCTCCATCCCAATTGTGCCCTTAGTAGTCCTTAACCCTTCAATATTCCCTCTTCCTCTCAATTATTTTTGTAACCAAGAGTTTAATAGAAGTAATGCCTTTTGCCCAAAATAAAGTTTCAATTCCTTCCCATTTCTCTTGAATCCAAAGGAATTGTAGTGCTTGGTATTGTATCTTGAGTTGTTTTGAATTCTTTTAATATGAAGCCAGTGCACCTCCTCCATTTATATTAGTATTTCTCTCGTTCAACATGTTTTTCCATCTGAGTCAGCCTAGAATACTCTTCCCTTTGCTTACTGACTTTGTATGTGATTAAGTAATGCATCAATTAATTTTTAAAATGTTCCCACTGATAGAAACACCTTCCTTTGACCAACTTTGTCCCAGTACCTTGATATCCATTTACCTAAGTTTGCAGCTTGCTTTTCTTCCCTAATAATATGTGGGTTGTAACACCAGGAAATACCTCCCCAATAACCACAGAAACCAGAGACATCTAATGTTACCAGTCTATGACCTGAAAGAATCCCGGGATAATGGTCAACTTGTCCAGTATTAGTGGTTAGCCCTACAGATGTCAGTCAAAACTTCGTCCAGTATAAGCTGATTCAGAAGATTCCAAACTCTGGACATCCTCTGTTACCTTGAGGGAATAATATCAAGTACTGGGCAAAAACAATATTAAAATCACTCCTGATTATAAATTTAGTTTGAGTGTTTCTCAGCCTGGACAGTGTATGCCAAAAATGTAGTAGAAAACCATCATCATTAGGGCCATAACAATTACTCAAAATTAGGGAAACACTAGCATCTTTAACCTTTAAAATTATCCTCCTACCCACATGATCTTATGTCCATGGGTATCTTTGCAAATGGTGATGGGTGTGACTCACACCACCTACCTTCCTGTGGTATGTAAATGGAGATGTCTGATGCACAGTCTTGCAGTGGCCCAACAGAGTATATACAGAACACTTCTTGAATCATGTTTTTGTATGGCACTGCACTGTCACAGTGTACTTGTCAGAGCCAGTGGACCAGACTTTGCTACTGTGTATTGTGCAGAAAACCATCTGTATGTGTGCAGCTTCTTGATGCTAAGCTTTGCTATCAGTCTCATTACTGGAGGTTGTTGAGTTGGAGGCTGAGACAAGTGCTGTGGTTAAAAGTGTGGAGGCCTCAGTAATGATGGGAGCTTCCCTGCTTCTTCAGGGTTATAGTACATAGCACACAGCAAGCTGCAAACAGCTGAAAGGCTGTAGTGTGGGCATGTTGCAGTGGCTCCTCAGATGTGTCAAGGCTGTGGAACCATGATTTCAGCAGGTCAAACACATATTCCACCACATCCTTGGTTTGGGCATGGGTAGTATTATATTAGTACTGGGCCATTATATGTGTGATCCACCAGGGTTGCAAGTGACATCCTGTATCACCTGGACGTATGGGAAGGGTAGGGTTGTTCAGTTCTGAGATATGTATATTTACTTTTTATAGAGTTAGATATATGGGTGCACCAGTGTGCCTGCACATACCTATTAGTTGACTTTGTGTAACGTCATCATGTGGGAAATTGTGATATAGCTGACTTGCACAGAATAAGTGAGGGTGGTCATCAGTGCCAGGGTGCTCTGTAGACACATGGGCTATGACCTCCTGCATGTTACAAAATAACTTGCAGATGATAGACTGATGACCCTTTCTTTTTATGTAGCCTTATACTTGGACAAGAGGTTGGGCCTTTATAGGCACATTGCTGTAATCAATAGTGCCAACATTTTGGAAAGATGCACACTATCATAAAAGCCACAGATGGGAGTAACTCTCTCCTCTGCAGTGCTGAGGAAACAGATGTGCTCAAACATTTGTGGCAGCAATTTCTTGAGGACCATGTTGTGTTCTCTATGGGCAGATTCCTGTTATATACTCAACATTTTCACAGTTTGCCATTTGAAGGTCTTTGTATCTGTAATTTTAAAAGCTTTATTAGTGCTGTCTGATATTGTTGTGATTTGTGAGCTATTGTTTCAAAGCAATCTACTGATTAGCTATATTTCATTGCAATCTACTGCAATTCATTACTTTTTAACTGCATTTTACTGCATTCCATTGCTGTTTAAGTGTATTTTTTCATACTGCAAGAGCTATCCTTTTGACTATAAGTGATTAATCTGTGCTTCACTATGAGTTTTTCTTTCTGAGTTCTTAACCTTAAAATTGAGTAACATAGTCTAAATACAGGTCTGCAGCATCCAGAGCTTCAAATGCATGGTTTTAAACCCTTTTTGAGGTATTCCAGCTATAAGTTAACTGTTTTTTCTTGCAACAAAAAAGTTCTAAGCTTGTTTTCTGCCTTTCCTGTTACTAGCATAGTTCAGATACAAATTTGCTGTATCCAGGACTGTTTTGTAATTTTCTGAGTTCCTCAGACCTTTCTATGTTAGAGGTAAGCCTTCCAGCTTATCAGTGAGAGTGGTAAGCACTAGGTAGTCTATCTACCACAAGAGGAGTGGTTTCTGGCTCTGAAATTGTAGTTTATTGGCCATTTGGGCATTTTTTTCTATCCCTTTCAACTTTCTCTTCTCTCTTACACTTTAATTAGCTTATTCACCTTGCATTTCATCAGGCTTTTTGTAGCAATTATTGTAGCACACATAAGTGCTATCAGCACTAGACGTCCTATAAGGAAACAACTCCAGTACTTAGTAATGATGACCATCCCTCCTGGCATGTCTAAAAGTCAGTTTCCTGTGCTTTTTCCTATTAACCTGGTGAACTTGGGCATTCTGAGGCAGTGTAGCAACTGCTTCATGTACACAGACAACCTTCTCCACTTACCTCCCAACACTCAGACTTGTGAGAGATGTGCTTATATCTCCAAATTGGAAGCCATGCACTCTCCAGCCAAGATGGGAATAGCTGGTCAAGTGGAGAAGGTCAACACCTGCACCACACCACATGAGACACATAGCCTTCCAGAACACCCACCATCACAGTACGCAGATAAAAACACAAACCACACACCCACCTTCGTGGAGGCTCTCAATAGAAATCTACCCAAACACCAAAGACCTCCAAGGCAGAAATGCACTCTACCAACACAACACAGCACAAACCACAAGACACATAGCTCACCTACACAGTGTGCCCCTCAACCTAAGCCCCTAAGGCAAAACAGCTTGCCAAATACAATAATCATAGGTGACTCAATAGTGAGGCACATTGATGTCCCACTCACTAGTTTGAATAAGGAGAAGGTAACAGTCAGCTGTCTGTCAGGCGCCAGAATCCAACACATGCACTCAGGTCACTCCACAGCAAGTACAAGTATGACTCTGTCATTGTCCATGTGGGTGTGAATGACCAAAGATGCACCTCCCTGGACTACATGAAAGGAGCTCTCAGACTATGTGGCCCAGGCAGGTATGACCCTAGCCCTGAGCAGCACCCTACCATCACCCAGAAAGATACCATGGTACAAACAGAAAATGATTGACTTCAACAATTGGCTAAGTTTCTGGTGTCATTCTATGGGGATCCAGTATCTGTCTTCTTGGGATGACATGATTGACAGACCCCGATGCTTTGCCAGAGATGGCCTGCATCTGCCACCCCTGGGTTTCTGGGTACTGGCTAAGGCTCTTGCCACCCATATAGTGCCCTTTTAGGCAGTGTTACAAAGACCAAATTACCACCATAACAGCTATAAATAAATGCAATCTGAGGGTCATGATGCTCAATGCTAGAAGTCTAAATCTCAAGATGCACTTGCTTGAAGCACTCCTCAAAATGGAGTACATCAACATTTGTGCTGTAACGGAGACCTGGTTTAAAGCAGCAAAAAGCACCCATGCACTACAAGGATATAACTCATTCCCCACCTTTCGGCCCCAGAACATGGACCGAAGCTCCAAAGGTAGTGGTTTCTCCATATTCATAAAGGATATGCAGACCTCCAGACTAGTAGCCCAGCATAACGCATCTGATATACTCCAGGTACAAGTAACATTAGTTAAGACGGCGGTTCAGGTCGTAGCCTGGTATAGATCCCCAACCATGTCCCAAGACTCTCACTCCACATTCCTAAGCACCCTGGAAACTATTAAATTCCAAGCCAACAATCTCATACTAGGTGACTTCAGCTACACCTCCAATAGCTGGGAAAACTACTCATGCACCAAGGCAATGGCCCAATGCTTCCTGGAATTCATCAGTTCCAATGCCCTGGGCCAGCTCATTCTTAGCTCCACTAGAGGAAGCAACATCCTTGACCTGGTTATTACTTACATGGGCAACCATTGCTCTACACCAATAGTCATTTCCTCCCTGGTTAGATCCCAACACAATCTAATCACCATGGAAATCGACATCTCACCCCCCCCCCCCCCACACACACACACACACAAAGGTATCCGCAATGAAAAACTTCTCAAAAGCTGACTTTGGACTCCTAAAAACAGAGGTGGCTAACTTCACGGCACCCATGCTAATGGAAAATAGATGCATGACTGTCGAATCATACACCAATGCACTGTACGAACACGTACATAAATGCATGGAACTAGCCATACTCAATAGAACCAAGCCGCTCTCCTCCAAAAAAAGGAAGCCAGTCTGGTGCTCCCCTGCCATTAATAAACTCTACAACAGAAGGAAGAAACTGTTACAGAAAAAGGTGAAGTTCCAAGACTGGAAAAATTCCCTTATTAGCCTCAACAAAAAGTTGAGATCCCTCATCAAAACTTCCAAAGCCAGCTATGAAGGTAGAATTGCAGCAGACACTAAAAACAGCCACAAAGCCTTCTATACTGAGCCAACAGATATTGCCAACATACTGGCTGACAGATTCAGTGCCAACTTTACTCCTCCCAAAGGACAAATCACAATGCTGGAAGAATGCCAGGCACCCAGCATCACTGCAACACAGGTTAAAGTTGCATTATCTAAGTCCAAGAATACAGCTTCCATGGGACCCGACAATATCTTTAGCTGTGTTCTACATGAATTACAAAGTGAACTGGTACCACATCTGTGTGCTCTGTTCACTCACAGCCTCACTTCAGGCTTTGCCCCTATCAAATGGCACACTGCTGCAGTCATCCCTCTCCATAAAAGAGGAGCGACTACAGACCCTGGAAATTATTGCCTCATTAGCCTTACGAGTCTGATATGCAAGGCTATGGAGTGCATCATCATGGACCTAATTAACAAGGATATAGAGAATCTCCAAACTCTAGATCCCACACAATTTGGTTTTATGAAAAGTAAATCATGCCTGCTCAACCTGGTTGACTTCTTTGAGTCAGTCACCAGTGCAATGGATGAAGGTAATGCAGTTCATACAGCCTACCATGATCTGACCAAGGCCTTTGAAACCATTCCTCACTCAGGAATTATTGATAAACTCAGCAAACTGGGGATCAACCCCTATATCGTTATGTGGGTTGCAAAGTGGCTGACAGATAGAACCCATAGTATGAAAGTAGCGGACTCCAAGTCAGACTGCCAACCAGTCATGAGTGGAGTCCCACAGGGATCAGTCCTGGGTCATCTTCTGTTTGCCATCTACTTCTCAGAAGTCCAGGTCAACACAGAGAGATTCTGGCTGACCAAATTCACAGATGACTGCAAGCTGGGAGTCATTATTAACTCCCCAAGTGATGCAGACATCCTACAGAAAGGCCTCACTGAGACCAATGGCTGGTGTCAAAACCATGGCCTTAAGCTTAATGCCAAAAATTGAGTCATCATTTCCTTTGGGAAAAACTCATTTCCCACTAATTATCACATAAATGGGAGCCCACTGAACACTAAAGGCAAGAGATCTGGGGACACAAGTTGACTGCAACCTCTCCTTCGACCATCACATTGCCACTGTGGTCAGAAAGTCCTTCTATGTGACAAATCTCATTACCAAGGGTTTTGCATCCAGGAAGAAAGAGATCATCCTTTCTCTCTACTCTTCCCTCATTACAGCAGTCATAGAGTATAATGCCACATTTTGCATGTACCTCATTAGACACCTGCAACAGCTGGAGATGCCAGAAAAGTACCTTATGAAGAGGATCCTAGGCCTTAAACACATGTCCTACATGAACAGACTAAAAAAAACTCCAGCTATTCTCTGTCTCATATCGTCTACTATGAGGCGATCTCTGCTTGATTTACAAAGCCATGTCTGACCCAGGTTTATTAGAAATACTACATCTAAAGAAATCCCAATCTGTCTGCACCACAAGCTCCAGAGACCTCAACCTCATTGCCACAATCACCAGGACATGCTGGAGGAACAGGTTCACAACCCAGAGACTACCCATGCTCTGGAATAGACTTCCCATACATGTCAAGTAGAGCACATCACTAGCCGTCTTCAAGAGAAATCTTGATGAGTGGATGTGAAATAGGAAGTTCACCCCGGGATCACTCAAGTGGCTCTACTTGATAGAGACACTGGGAACTAACGATGGATGACACAATGCCAGGACACTTCTATGGGATAGGTTTGTAAAGGCCCCAGGGCTATCAGCCTAGCACACACCTATGAAGCTATGAACCTATAAGAATTCCATACATTCCTCCTCTTCCAGTTTATGGGCCATACAAGACAGCTATTGCATTTGTAATGTCTCTATAACTCCAAGGCAGTCCTGGAGATGCTGGTCTTCTTCTCATGATGCTTTTGCCTGTACAGCTTCTGATGATGCCACATGTTGCCATATCATGCCCCTTGGAAGAGCATTGGCAGCGCTAGTAATTTGTTGCTAAATAATAGCCGCTGCTGCTCCAAGCAAATTCATTCTTATAGCTCTAAAAAATTGTACATGCTTTCTTCCTTTATACACTGATACAACTACTTGCTTGCCCACATCTGTTGACTATGAATTGTTTTCTGATTTGCATGTCATAATGCAGTCATTACACTTTGCATCTTAATTTGCATATTATTATATAGAGACTTGCATGCCCCATTTCACTCACTGCCCTGTAACAACACTACAAATCTCTATGAATTGCTTCCTACTTTATGTGTTGTTAGTTTTGGCATATGTGTGTGCTGAGTGTACTTCATAGTCTAATGATGATCACTGGCCCCTGTGTAAAGAATACTCCATAAAGGAAAATTAAAATTTTATGAGTATTAATGGTGAATTACTGTTCTAGCCTTTATTGCCCAATGGTATGACACTTTTACAGAAATTTCTAATACTTCCCCCAGAAAAAAAGTGAAAAATCAGTATTCCTCTTTATTATTTATGACACATCATCTCATTTGGCAGTTATTTTATGTGACCTGTAGACAGCGTCACTCAGCATAGTATCACCTGTTTTGTCATTTGTCATATATTATCACTTTTTTAGCACTATGAAGGATCCCAGAAAACACAGATAGGAATGATACTTGGACCATTAAATGTCATATTGTAAGGGCTTTATATTTTTTATAATGATCCTTTATTGCCGGATGCTGGGATGATTCTGCAGACAGATATGCAGGTTACTGATGTCATTAATTATTTAACCAAGAAAAATATTTTGAAATCGGGACTCAAATAAGCCCTGATTATTATTTCCTTCACTTGTACAAAGTGAATCTCCTTATGATCTATGAAAATGTGTTCCTGCAAAGGGTATATCTTAAGCACTATATTAGTGAATAGTGAAGTGTACATCTTTGAGGCAGTACATATGAGCTTTCATGACAGATGGAAAGAAACAGTACTATTTTGTACTCTACATAATTGTACACCAAATGAAGATCATAATGTGGCACCAAAAGGGTGCTGAATAGCTGGTTGCTGCTGCAGTTTAAAACTGTCTTTTTTCTGGCTGTTGACATGTTAACAAATGAGGTTTTGAAAAAAAACAATTTGTCATCTTCTGGTGAAGGTCAGGTAGAAAGAGTAATGGGAGGTAAGATGGTAGTGGAAGTGAGTTAGTGTGGTATGGATGGCAGGGTTAAATTGGGAAAGGGGGAGGGTTGGAAGGAAATGAGGTTAGTGCAAGGAGGGGCTTAACTGGTTTTGTGTGACTATAACTGGGTAAGGGATCAGATTTTGCCATGAACTTGCTACCAAAGTTATGTTTATGGCAGTTTAATAAAGGTTGTCAAATGTCATTTGGTGTGGTATTATTGAGCGAGAATTAGACAATGACCATTGCTTTTGTTAGTGGCCATTGTTTCAAAAGTTACAATGCACAGTTGTGATTAGGCAAGGTCAATGTCCTAGGTCACTTTCTTTACACAATCTGGTTTGCTTGAAAAAAAAATAATAAATCAAACACATGGTTAGCTTTATCGTGTCTTATAAATGTATCTAGATGCTTTCTATTCTGGTCCAAAATTGTTTGTTATATAGAAGACATACTTATAAACAACCCACTGAGCATTTGAAAACAAATTTACAAGCAATAAATAAGAAGGGCAGGCACTCCAAAGTGCTTTTAAGAGCTATACCAATGAAGATCCTGTTAGAAGATATTACAGACAGAATATTTAACGTCATCAGCATCATTATCACAAGACATACTGAAAGCTAAATAAATTTCTGATGATAAATAACAATCATGCTCACTAAGGCAATATGCAACCCAACATTTTCTTTTCACATTTGGCAAATTCAGTTTAAAATAACTAACTAACTAACTAACTAACTAACTACATAAATAAATAAATATATATATAAGGAACAAGAGAATGTATTATCTACAAGTTAAATATCTGAAAGAAAATGTAAAAAAAACAAAGTTTTTTTTCGTTGCAAATAGGTAACATTAAAGCAAATCATATTTAAAGGAAACAATCTTAAAAACCATAAAATGACAACCATTTTTTCTGTTAACTAATCAGAATAAATGTAAGATAAATTAAGACAAAAAAAAAAAAAACATTTTTGATGTGATTCTTACAGAGATAGCAATGAGTCATGCAAGCTTATAGCCAAAATTGCTTCACCACATAAATGACAATATTGGTTTTCATAATGATACGCATCCACAAACATTAGGCCAGTAAACATCACATAATGTAAAGCAATCAAGGAGGTGTGGTGGCATTCTATGGTATTTAGCTAACATTCGTTGAGTACTATTTAAGCAGAGCAGTTTGTGCAAAGGCCGGCTTTCATAAAAAGGAAAATTGTCTGAAAGTGATTTTTTACTAACTTCAAGCATACAGACACACACCCACACACATATGCAGTGCATGTGTGTGTGTGTGTGTGTGTGTGTGTGTGTGTGTGTGTATATCTACAGACAGATTGATATAGATATAGATGTAGATGTAGGTATATATAATTAGTATGACATGTAGTGATTGCAGTCCTAGATGAATAGTTTTCCCTCATAAAAGAGAATTCTTATCATGGCTGAATTTTCTTACCTCCTTTTGTGGGTGGTTAGCAGCTGGAATCAAACAACATTCACTGAGTGCTTGTTAGATAAAGTGATATACAGACAAAGTTGCATGATGAATGGAGATATCTTAAAACTTAATGAGGCAGGTACCGGTTAGCATTTAGCAAATGCATGGAAAAGAAAAATCAAATAAGAGTGCTCACCAGTTACGTGTATACATAAATATCAGATAGCACTACAGAAAGTCCATAAAATACAGTTTGTCCCAGTCCCCTCAATAAACACATCACACTGAATGAAGTTTGATGAACTTTATTAAACTTCCATAAACATGACTTTATTAGCCAATATTTATTAATTACAACTGAACAGATGATTGAATTCCAGCACCAACATCCCTGTAATATTAATCAGGACAGCGTAACCTTGCTCATCCTGACCTAGTAAGCAGTGTCCATACCTCCACTTGCTTACTTATGAAGCAGCGTCCCACCACTCACTTCATTTACCATTTATTGAATAACACATCTAACCAAATAAGCAGAGTCCTTACATTCGCTCGCTTATTTTACTTATGAAGCAGCGTCCCATCACTCACTTCATTTATTACATACTGAATTAACATCCGACCAAATAAGCAGAGTCCTTACCTCTACATACTTATTTATCAAGCTACCTCCAAATACTCACTTTCCTTTCCCAACTCCTTTAAATGAACATCCCAAATCAGAGGGGAAACAGAAGAGGGCACATCTGTCCCTCTTCTCTACCCATCAGACTGACTGAGCTGTTCCCCCTCTCTCCTATCAAACTTACATCCTAAAAGCTCATTACAAGTCATTAAAATCATCATTCAGTATACATCATCCTCTCTAACCAAACTAGATCTGTGTCACCACCTCCCAAAGTCCTAACTTATAAATAGCCAAAGTAGCCAACTGCCTAACTAGCTAGAATTAACCCCCCCCCCATACCTCTACAATTCTAAAGTGGCCAACAATAACCTCATAACCTAGCATAACCTCTGTATATTGGCTAAACTCACTTACCTAGCTATGATTAGTAGCTTCACAATGTTTCCCAGGTCATTACCTGCCGAATGCACCACAAAAAAAAAAAAAAAAACACTAAATGCATGCTAGGCAATACCACACCAGAACAGTATGCCACCAAAACTCTAAGCCCAGTGACACCCAAAATAAAATATGTCTAATTGCATCCCCTTTCTCCTCCCACTGGATATAATAATGACCAGAGTGAGATTTCATTTCTATTGGATCAATCACCAATAATCCTGCCATCAAACTAACTACTATAAGGCAGAAAAAGCATTTGGCAACAAAAACCGCCCTGTTAATGACATCAGTACATCCATGAACAATAAGCAGCCAAAATGTAGCTCAATGGCCAATGCCAGCCCTCGCAACTGATTTACTTTGACAATAGGCAATATCTGCCAAATTTCACACTATCAAACCTACTCTTCCACCATGAGACACAGCCCACAATTTAGTAAATTAACCTAACCCTGTCATACATGAAACCAAAGTAATTGCAGCTAAAAGCTCCTTCAGTAACTGAAATATCCCAACTTGTTCCCAAGCCTGAACCAAATAATTCAACATTCTGTCCCACCAATCTCCTAACCCCTGGTGGCAGCAACACAACCTCCTTTCAGTCAAAGGACAAGAATAACGAACAGACTAAATAATCTACCCATGCCTACTCTGCCATAGGTCCACAATCACTAATTCCCTTATGAGAAACAAATAGTCCTACATATTGTCCCCATCCACCTTGATTAACTAGAAAGTCCTTAAACAAACCCCATATATTACCCACATAATGAATTAACCTGCACACTTCAGGATGCTGTAAATTAAATTAACCAACCTGCCTTCCCCATCTGTCACTTATACCACAGAATACCTACCTACACATTTCAAGCCAGTGTGAAACCTACACCGTACTGACAAGCCCAAGGCTGTATCCTACTGAAACCCAACCACCATGCACTACATAAAGTGTAACACCTAAGGATAATTAACATCCAGAAGTCCCCTCACATGTAAGCAGTAAACCAGTACAGCCTCAACCTAACTTATTGTTTAAAATTCCTAATGCCATCAGACTAGCCCCCATCCACATCAATGAATTTGCATATCCTTGTACTCCCCATACCAAACTCTTCTCTCCAATAAAAGCAAAAGGTCAAAAGAGCCCCCCACCACTGCCCTCAGAGTGAACCTAACTAATCAGTCCTCGATCTCCCAAAATCCAACCCAACCTCAGTTGTTATAGCTTTACCCCATATCCTTGTACTCCATCCATACCCTGTGGATGGCCCCAACCTCCTTATAATTAAACCTAAACATCTGCTTACTGAGCCCCTGATGTACCTCATCCTTACAAATCCCCACAGTACTCACATACCATACAAATTCTCACACAATGAAATGCAGGGGTAAAATGTTATCAGTACATGTGACCTCCCTCTGTGCAGCGTCAGCAATCAAACCCCCCTTTGCAGCAATATCACCACCTGATGATACCACATCCTTCCACCTGTCGGCTGATACAAAATCTGCATTGACCCATTGTGTAGCACTCCAGCAACTGAAATGACCAGAGTAGCACCACCATCTGCAAGAAAAGAGAAATGTAAATAATCTAAAATATATAAAACACATTCAAAGATAACCTTTGTACTATTTGAATGCCCTCAGTAAATTGACCTTCCTTTGCCACATCTAAGACCATATTACTACTTGCCCAAAAACATGTCACTCTTGTATGAGAAACTATTACCACATTCTCAGCTTCATGGCATTATGCCTTTCTTCTTCTTCTTCTTCTTCTTCTTCTTCTTATTATTATTATTATTATTATTATTATTATTATTATTAGTGGGTTTTGTGGTGTGTACAAATGATGGCTGTGGTAACAGAGACCCAAGCCAGCCAATAGGCTGACAATCCATATCAGGAATACCTTACTGGTATCCACAATCAAAATTATTTTTTTTATATATATAAACTGCACACTGTTTGCATGTGTCATTCAAAATATAATGGTCCTCACTCACTACAGAGCACACTCTGCTGTAGCATGGCTGACCTGCCACCACAAAGCATACTAGTCACCCTCTTGGTGAGTTTTCTGAAGGGGTATGAAGCCTAAAATGCCCATGTCTATCATTTCCTAACTACTGTCGTAATTAAAGTACCATTAATTTGCCAGAAAACCACAAGTTTATGAAAAATGGACCAAACTTATGAGACAAACTCCAACCTGGTTGCAATAAGCTTGCAGTACCGCTGTCCAGTACTTTATTCCAGTAATAACTGTTGACACCCTTTTTTTTTATAATACCACCCCCACTTGTTTACCTGTTCCTTTTCTTTCCTCTGTATAATGTTATAGTTGCTGAGGGGGTATGAAAGCCAAAACAGAAATGGCAGAACACATCATCCCTCCTTCCCATTTTACCTTTCCTCCCCTAACCTCTTAAGTCCTCCTAATATATATTTATCTGAGGGCACTCTAAAGATTTCCCTGGGCAAATTGGTTTGTTACCAAACCTCATTTAGCAACAGTGTGGCATAATGACAACAAATACTGAAATTCACAGAAAACTGAATAGTACACAAAGGCCTTCTGTGCAGTTTTGGGTGAAATGCAAGGTGTTTCAGACTAAGAAACTGCAGCTGCATGCCATATGACACAATGACAGCAGATGCATGCCACACAACACATAGACTTTAGCTGCATGCCACACAACACAGGGACTGCAGATGCATGCCACACAACACAGAGACTTCAGTTGCATGCCACACAACACAAATACTGCACAACACAGAGATATTGGTTGGATGGCAAACAACACAGATACTGCAGATACATGCCGCAGAACACAGATACTGCAGATGCATGCCATACAAAACATAGACTGCAATTGCTTCCCATGCAACACAGAAACTATAGTTACATCCCGCACAACATAGAGACTGCAGATGAATGCCACACAACACAGAGACTGCAGTTGCATGCCACACAACACAGAGACTACAGAAGCATGTCACACAACACAGATACTGCAGAAGCATGCCACGCAATGGAGAGGCTATAACTGCATCCCACGGAACACAGAGGCTGCAGATGCATGCCACACAATACAGAGAGTGCAGCTGCATGCCACACAACACCTTGCATAGTACAGCATGTAGCACCTGCAGTGCACTGCATAAATACATATAAATCATAGCATGGAGGGAAATAAGTGTAAATGGACTAAATAAAAATGTGATTCATAAACTTTACTTCAGAAAAATAGCCGAGTAAACATTTTATCAGTTGCATCAAATTGTGTTGAGTTGCAGCATATTATCCAATCCACCATCAATGCAGAATGGGTTGCTTGCCACCATAGACCAAGGAGTTGAAAGCAGGCAGTGTCTGACCTACCTTGACCTTGATGAGGACTAAATAGTGGATTACTATATAGTGGATTAGATTATTTTGCAGAGCTTGATCAAAGTTTTTTTGCGTATGTGCTGTATATATGGTCTTCCCGCATCCATGGATACCAGTATACATGTAGCTGTTACCATCCCTACTGTGGGAGAGTTTCAGCAACCATATGGGGACACTTTTGAATCCTGGACATTCAGTAACTTTCTTAATGTCATCCTGCTACATGTTAATGTGTTTAAATAGATCAGCACTCTGCATCTCTTTGACAATATATTTGATGGCTTTTATGGGATACTGAGTGCCATAAACTGTACTGATGTAGATATAAAGACTCTGTCTGGACACAGTCTTGGAGATACTCACCTCAACAGCTAGGTACTCTGCAATATAGTGGGGGTCACTTCCAAACTGTTTGTGCAACATCCTGGTAATTCGAGATTCTCACATTTGGCAAACATTAGACCTACCTACCCATTTATAGTTATATGATTTTCTACATAGTCATCTTATTGATAAGTCCTGGTATGGTGTGCCAAATATATTCTGACATAAGTATACATTATGCATGTAGCAAACATCTGTCCCCATCCAAAAGGGGAAAAAATGTTGTGTTGTGATTTACAGGTGATGCTATACCCCTCTCTGAGCAACATCTAAACTATTGCAGAGATGAATATTAGTACTGCTCAGCCCAGATGTGGAACATCACAGAGCATTACCAAATGCATGGTGTAATGCCTTGATGCATCTGGGCTCCCCATGGTGTTTGTGTTCTGTGGCAAATTCTGCAATATATTGCAGCTGTAGCATCAACATCCCAACTAGTTGGGTATTTTACCTTGTCCTGCAGAAGCAGCAGCAAGTAAAGCCAATGACAGTCATCATCACAAGGATGAGGTAAGGTCAGAAACAGTCACTAGGCAGTGACTGATGCCAATATGTGACAGTGCTGATAAAGCAGCAATATCTTTTTGACAACACTAAGACATGATGTCTATGGAACAAAAAGTAAATATGATACACTGTGTTCCTTTAAGGCTTTGCAAGTCAGTGCTTGTTCTAGCTTCAATGTACATCAGAAATTAGCTTAGTACGAAATGCAATGAAGGGTCAATTTATACAGTATCTGAAGAGCATCAGTTGCAAACTGGATGGAGAGAATGTGCTGGAGGTGTAGGCACAGACCAGCAGATGCAAAGGAACCATGGCACACAGTAACACAGCACTTGCAGCAGAAAATGGATAAGAGAAACATGTCAATAGAACAGGATACTAGGGTGGAATCACTGCAAGGATAGATAGAGGAAGCAATTGTCTGATAATGACATGGAAAAAAGCATTGTTTGCCATATTCTTTTGTTACTTTCTAGTTGAATGAAGGCAGGTCTCAAGGACTCTCATGGCAGGAATGGTGTGCTACTTCATAACCAGTACCTGGATGATGTTTACTGATAAGAAATGCCATTACCAGTGGAAGGTAGTCATTGCCACCTATGTCAAGGTGTATTAGGGGTACTACAGGCTACTTCTATTTCCTGATTCAGCCATTGAGCATATTTTCTGCAATGACCAATGTACAGAGGCACCTGTGTCTGTAACCCTACTTGGCCATGCAAGGTCTGTATCTGGGGTAAGAGGTTCTGTTGGGGATTCAGTGGATTTCCTTTTACACTAAATACTTCTGAGAACCTGAGGGGATTCTTCAAAGGATCATGATTTGTCCTTAGAGGCAAGATGAAGGATAGGTTTGAAGCAATCAGAACTAGTTTATCCTTTGTGCAGAATCAGGGGATCAAGGACTCAGATAGACCAGTGCCTGACAGTTGAGTAATAACTGAGGGAGCAATCAATTCCTGCATTAATGAATGGGTCATGATCATCTAGAACATCTTGAATGCTAACATAGATCCCCATGGTACTGAGATTAATGAAGGCAGAATCATCTCTGACCACAAGGAAGAAGAAGCAGACAGAGCCGAAAGGCAGACCCCAGCATTACAAGACTGTTCAGCTCCAGTGCCAGATTTGAGATGATGTATCAGTTACCATAGTACCTAACACCAAGAAAGGAGCTAAAACATGTCAGCACTGTGACTGACACCATAGCCTCAGTCTGTACTATTCAGCACTGAGGCACAGTCAGTTCCAAAGATATTGTAATCACGTGAGTCTGATTCAGGAAAGGCATATTCTAAAAAGGACATTGGGTCCAAAGCCACTGTCACTAGGATGCGTGTCAGGGAAGGAACGGCATAAATAAGACTTGGTGGGACAAACCATTTGACCCTGGAAGCAGAGGATATTGTGATGATACTCATCACTGTATGAGTCTTGACAAAAGCCTTCATAATTCGTTCTCAATCAATATTTTCTATACTCCAAGGAGACCTAATTGCAGTAAGTGAAAGAGGACTTGAGCCAGAAACATGGAGAGCTCTGTCTCTGAAGATTTGCTGCTGGCAGGAGTTTCCTTCAAAGGAGACCTGTTGGGAATGATTATAGTTTTGGTGTCAACAGCTGTCAGCACCGAATATTTTGCACAGCTGGATTCTGAACAGATTGAGGCGAACAATAGAGTAGTGGACAATGTTTCAATATATTTGGTGCAGTAAAAGAAGATGGATTCAGGTGAGACTGTCTTTTGCTTTTTTTCTTTATCTTTTTCCCTGCTTCTGTGTTTATCTTTGCGTCTCTCTCATTTTTTTTTGTCTTTTCCTTTGTCTCTCATTATTTTTTCTTTTTCCTTGGCAGTGAATTTGTCACTGACAGAGACTTGTACTGTGACAAGGGTAAGGTATTTTAGAAACAGCTATCTTTCCTTTCATTTACAAACTCAGGGACAAAGGATTTGCATATTTCACAAGGAGACTGTAAATATTCTGGCACAAGCACATGACACAGATGTTAGGGTGGAATTTTTTGCCTGCAGTTGTAGTATACATACAAACCTGAAGCTTTTTCCACAGAAGAAAGTATTAACAACTGTAGCACCATAGACTAAATGAGAGATTTGCTAGAAAAGGACAATAAGAAAAATGTAGAAAGAGCAGTAAGTAGTGTTAAACTAAATATTTTAGAGAAAAAAAATATGTCAGCTATTTGACTAAGATAGGCCTTAGTTTTAGAGGTAGATGAGGCATGGCAGTATCAGTGTATTTTTTTTTTATACTTTTATATTTGTTACATTTCAGATGGTAGAGCTAAAACAAAGGAATAGCTAAACTGAACCAGGGAAATAATCTGACAAGGAAAATTCATTTTCCTGTGGAAACTCTGATGAATGGAGGAATGCCAGCAGATGAGATCTGCAGAACAGTAAGGAGGTTCTACATAATGAGAAAGTGAGGGAGCTCAAATAATGGAAGGTCTAAAGCAGAAAAGTTTCTGGCTTATATATAACACAAGGGTGGATAACTCATTAGTCAAGGAGGACAGAGGGGATAATATTGGATGCTTACTAAATCTGTGCTGTATGAATATTTTTTAAAGCAAGACATTTACTGTATTAAGCTGTAAGTCTTTCTAATGTGTGTCTGTAATGACAGAGGGAGTGTAGCCTTCAGATCAACTGGGTTAATGCTACAAATGCAATGTTTTCATAACTGTAACATTTATGCACAGTTTATATCTTTTTAGAATTGTTTGCTAGACTTCTTTGTCTAAATCAGTATTCTACTGCTAAAATGCAGAATATTCTGTGAAATTCAGTTATTCAGACTACTCCATGCAACAGATTGAAAGGAAGTTTTTCATTAAATTGAAGTAAATAAACAATACACATTCTTACATTTATTATAACAAGATTTACTTTCCTCCAGTTTTAACAATTTTTTTCACTCTGTAAGTTGTTTTTCCTGAGAAGCAGCTGACAGCAAGTCAAAGGCATGTAGCATTTAGATTTGAGAATGTTTATTTTATTAAGGGATGCTAAACATTGTAGTGTAACAAAGGCTTTACATAGCATCAGATTTTGGTTATGAAAGCATCTAAAGATCTAATGTTGCTTTAGAACCTTTTCATGTGACAATAAAATGTGCATAGCAGCTAACCATCACCCACCACATAACTTCAAGGAATTATTGTAAAGATGAATGGCATAAACCTGTAAACATCAAATAAATTTTATGTTTCAGCTCTATTTTGTTTATGTTTCTGAAAGATCCAACTAATAATGAAAGGTAGCTAACTTTTTCCAGAGATGATTCATTGTGCAATGTGAAAAAATTATAGCGAGGAACTCAAATGTTCTTACAAAAGTGCACCATCATGAAAATATAAGTAATGGATAAAATTATTGTTTCTTTTTTTAAAAGCATATATTTATCGGAAAAAAAGAGAAGAAATAAATTATTGTTATTAATGTAAGCACAAAAAGCTAAGGGAGTTGGGTATGATCTTAGAATATCACAGCAGGCGTAGATGCACCTCAATTTTCTTTCAGTTTTTGGAAGCATTTGAGGTAAAAAAATTTGGTTCTGGAATAATTGCTATTATGCTTCCTTGATCTTTCTGCTCACAGTACTAATGGGTATTTTTATTTCAGAAAGTTAAGATACACTTGGAGGAAGTCTTCCTTTTCTATTCTCCTTGAGAATAATACATTTCATTTTCAGTAAAAACTGTAGCTATGCTGAAGCTGTTTAGTTGTCATTGTGAATATCAGAGTAGCAAAATGTTCATAGGTATACAATCTGTCAATGCTTATAGGTCTGTCGATGCTGACAAATGATATCTGTATGTATATATATATATATATATATATATATATATATATATATATATATTTTTTTTTTTTTTGTTAATGGAGCCCCAAGCACTCAAATATGAGCTCTTCAAAGCCAGGAAATCAACAATGTTGTAGCCCACTTCTTCACCCATGCACTCAAATGTGTGTTTAGCCCAACAGCTTACTAAAAGCTCGCATCCTACAAACTGAAGTGCAGAAGTTCTCATAGACCAGATAAGCCAGGAAGGGAATTAGAGAGGGGAAGGGATTTTTAAGTTTAGGGAGAACAGGGTGATTTTAGGCTTAGGGAGCAGTCAGAAGATTAGGGTTATGGAGGGAAAGGGGGATTTTTAGGTTTAATGAAAGAGTAGAAGATTAAGGTTGGAGTGGGGGATTTTAGGTTCATGAAGCAGTTCAGAGTTTAGGTTTAGGGAGTAGGCGGGAGCTTTAAGGGTTAGAGTCAGTTCCTTAGCAGAGAGTTAGCCTATTGTTAATTTAAATTTACAGGGATTAAGTTAGTGGGATTTTGGGCACTTGCCAGAGAAATGTGTTGTGAAGTAATGGTATGCAAGCACTTGCAGTATATATATATATATATATATATATATATATATATATATATATATATATATAGACACAAGATCCCTTTTAAATCTCAAAATTCTAAAAGATCGACTTTCAGTATCTTGAGACTAAAACATAGAAAGTACAGTTAATTGAAACTGCACTTTAGCGAGTTTTATATTACTGAATCTACTGTTGGTGTGGTGTGTTGTGGTTTGTGTTTGCATTGCATTGTGGTCTGGGAGTTAGGTATGGCAAACTATGTGTGGCTGTGTACAGAGTCAGGTAGGTTGTGAGTCTTTATAGGTTTTGGTAGGGTTTTTTGTTTTTTAGGTTTGTGGGAAGTTTTTGGAGTTGGATGGGTTAGATGGGTGTGTGGCTGTGTGTGTGTGTGTGTGTGTGTGTGTGTGTGTGTGTGTGTGTGTGTGTGTGTGTGTGTTTGTGTTGGTGTTGAAGGTGGTGTGTTTTTTGAATGTGTAGTATGTGTGATGGTGTGCGAAGTAAGAGTAAGGTGTGTACCGGTATTTTTTTTTTTTTGTATTTCGTGGTAGTGCTACCTCAATGTTGGTATATATAAGTAGCGGGGGTGTGGGGGTGTATAGGTTTTGCAGGTGTTTGTGTTTAGTGTCTTAGTTAAGGTTTGGTGGGAGGAGGTGGTGTTTGTGATATTGTGGTGGAGGTTTTATTAAAAACTGAACATTGCTTACTGAAAATTCAGTATTATGAATTTTTTATATAGTGACATTCTTTTTTTAATATTTCGGTATAGTGAGTGTTTGGTGTTTAAGTCTCGAGATACTGAAAGTCGGTCTTATATATATATATATACACATACGTACATACATGCACACACACACGCATGTATACACGCATATAGGCATTTGTAAACTCTTTTAGGACTCAAAAGCAGACATAAACAAAAATATTGTAATATAAGATATTGGAAACCAAAGTACTACACTATGCAGGGAGGTTCCAACTCTATGTTCCACAAACTTTATTATTATAACTTCAAGGTTACTGAATGTCATGGAAAGGGAAATTCACAGCATTTGTCTTTCTTGTATGTCTTTATTTCATGCATATTGCATAACACAAACTTAATATTCAAACCAAGCCTTCATCTAATTTAATTTTTTTCCAACCTTAGTTTCAAATGCAAATTTTGAAGAACAAAATTAATATTGATCATTAAAACACTTCAGCCATTACAAACTTTACTGCATTTTGGTTCTGTAAATGTTGGCTATGTGTCAATAAACCTATGTTTGAATAATACAACTGCACCTTGCTAAGCTCACACTGACTTTTGTTGAGATATGCTCTGAGTACTGTCTTTTTCCTCTGGCTGTGACTACTTGAAATGCAGTACAATTAATTGTTTGGAAGATAAGTCTGGCATCTGTACACTCTGCTCACCATGATCAGTCTAGCAAAGAGGATGTATAAGGATTAAGATATTTTATATGTTATATCATCTTGTGCTTCGGATTCTGAAATAAATTTTAAGGAGAGACTGACAGCTTTTTTCAAATTATTAAGTCTGAGCCTGTCTATTGTTGTGCAGTTGTTACATGTAAGATGCACTGTCAGTATCTTTCATTCAGAATTGTTCTTTTTAGGTTAAGAACTAGTGCTGTGGTGATATATACACACATGTATCTATACATATATATATATATATATATATATATATGTACAAATAAGATATGGATATGGATATAGATATAGATATATACCCACACTCATACATGTACACATATAAACATGTATGTGTGCCCACTGCGAAACACAGTGGTTTATGTTTTGCATGCTCCAAGTTTATGTGTTCGTCCATGAGTACTTTTGTGCCAAAATTTAGTTTTTTGATGTTTTGTAGTCAGTAAGCAGTTATGTGATATTGCATATATTTATATAACTTTGTTTCTTTCTATAAAAAATAATCCCCTGGATTTACTAAACTTTCATGCAGGACTAGCTTAGTCCTGCACAGAAGCAACCGTTTAGGAGCAGGACGGCAGCACACCATGCATATTAATAAGGCATGCTGCCTGAGCTCCTAGGCTTGCACGGAGCATGTAAAAGTGCAGGTGGTGTGCCTGAGAGCAGAGCTTTCAGAATAAACACTCCCCTACAATGTAGAACAGTAGAAAGGGGTATGCAATGAGCGAGACCGCTCACAGGTGTCCGCATATCCCCACCAACAGTCCCCCTTGTGTATAACAGCAACAGAATGCAGTAATAAAATGAAGAAACCCTATTTTTTTTTTTTAATCTGATTGAAGCTAACCATAGATGCGCGGGTGTGCCCATCGCTTAGCTACGGTTAAAGTAGCTTCAAAGGCTGAAGATGATAACAAGGAAGATATATGCAAATGAAGTAGCACAACAATAGTGAAGTGGGCAGAGCATTTGCCTAACAACCAGGCATTCCCAGTTCAACTCCCAGTGCAGCACATTCTCTTTTACATGGCAAAGCATGTTATAACCTATATTTTTGTTGCATAACACACTAAATAACATATATTTATGAACTGGAGTACTGCAGTAAATGCGCAGGTAAGGTGTCAGTATCATAATGAATAAGGCAATAGTAAGCAGGTTTAGACACAATTAAGCAGCAGTATGCATAATTAAGCAATGGTTAGCAGGCATAAGCCTGTTTGCACAGTGGTAAGTAATGCTTACACTGGCTAAGCAATTCTAAAGCTAACTCTCTGTAAGCAGATATAATGGCAGATTAGCAGTGCTTTCTGTCATGCAAACCCACTTACAACTGCTCAAAAGTGCCTTAATCACTCTGTATCCAATGGCCCTTGTTCTGTCCATCAACAAAATAAAGTGCCATGCAGGTCTCAAACCCAGGACCCTATACACCGTAGTTCCAGTAGTTATCCACCAAGCCATCACAGAACTACAGAAGAATGAGGTAGTAGTAAATATGTCCCCACCATAGTATAACCAAACTGAACCTGTGAAAGGTATCAGTATATAGTCATATGTGCCAAAACCCACTACATAGCATAAATATGTGAACTGGAGTACAGCAGTAAGTCCAGAAGTGAGGTGTAATTGTAATAGAGTGTTGAAGTCCCCAATAAAACACAAGGACCCCACAGAGTGTATGTATACATCAATCAGGGATACCAGGCATACATATAAGGTGTAATGAATAATAACACAGTGCCAAAAAAGCATTATAATGAAGGTCTAATGTAAGCAATGCTAAGCATTGCACAGGCCAGTGTAGGAGGTGTGAGCAATGTGTAGGCTAGCTAACTCTTTGTGCCCAGTGGTATACCCCTTTAAACAATGCCAACCTTAGGTAAACAGGTTTGCCCATACTTAGCCTTTTTAAAACTGGCCAATCACGGAAAAGTGTGGGAAATTGGCCCTACTTAAATGCAAGAGGTGGGAATACATCTCATAACTGGTTGTAGCTTCCCCTTGCAGGCACTATGGCAGTAAGGGGGAGAAGGAGTGTGCTTCCTGGCACAGCGCTGGTGCATCCAGGAGTCCAAGGTCATGGCAGGACTCCTAGTTAAAGACCATGCAAAGACACTGCTGTAGGGCCAGTACCAGGGCTCCCAATATAAGGGAGAGGCCTGGGACCTTCTCGCCCACAACCTCACCAGTGCCACTGGCATACCCTGAACTGGTGAGCAGGTCAGGCACCACTATGCCGACCTGAGGTGGCAGAAGGGGGATCTCTTGGAGAAGTGGCTCCAAAGGCTAGAGCATCAGGGGATGTTCCAGACGTGTGTAAGTATCACCCCAGTATGTGTGTAATAAGTGCCAGCTCAGGTATATCATGGATAGGTATGGCTAAATATTCCTCTTATGTCCTCCACAGCTGCAATGGAGCGGGCCGCAAACCAGGAGGCCCACATCTGCTGCCTGGTGCAGTTGCGATGCGAGGCAGGTCAGTAATAATCATGCTTTTACTGTCATAGGAAATAAAACTAAAATTAGTAGTAAATTAATTGCTAATATAAAACCTGTATTGTTCAAGGTAAGTACTGCATACACTAGAGAATATGGCAGGGAGAGACTCATATTGTTTGTATGGCAATAAAAGTGTAATATCCTGACAAAACAAGTCTAACTGCTGGACTGCATGTGTATATTCTGGTATAATATGGTAATGTAGATTTGCAATCATGTAATAGTACGGTAGTATTAAGCACTGTTATCCACACCATGCACCATAAATTGAATGTGTAGGAATGCCTGTATATGAAAGGTGCAATCCCCAGAGGCCATTTAGTACAACTGAGAGACACATAGTAAACAGGGAAAATGCAGACAATAAAAACTGAATAGCGCATGCAACTGAGATGTGAACTGTTGTTCGTTTTACACACACAGCCACAGTTCTAATCCTGCCAGTGGTAGTAGCCTGCATACAGAATCATACCCCACAACTGTACAGATATGTCTAGAATGTCTATTAAAGTGGCCCATATCTATTGCCTATCAACTTGTTCCCCTAGGAAATCAGTGGGATGATCCCAGACGTATAGGCAGCAAACAGGAAATACAACTGATTGACACAGATCTGTGACAACAAACCTGGCACACTAGCAACTCCCCAATACATTATGTGACTAAGAAGCCACATATGTCCCATTTACACCCCAACTTGGTAAACTGTGGTCAGAGTGTGTACAGTAACAGAATGAAATGTATGTGCATAATAGTAATGTGGAACCTGGTACTGTGTGTGGGAACATTCAGGTAGTGCTAATAAACATTCTTCCCACAGGTCTGTCAGATACCAGCACTGTGCCCAGAAATACAAGAATGATATACAGTTGCTCTGAATAATGAGGTATTATACATCACTGTCACCCACACTGTCCTACAACATATAACTGTCTAGGAAATCTGTATAAGAGTGTTGTTATACAAGGTCAGAATGCATAAGCACAGGGGATTAATAAGACAGAAAGCAAATTGGAGATATACAGCAATATCAGTTTAGCAGACACAACTGTGATGGACAGTGTTTATGTTGTAGCAGACACAGCTATGATCTGAATCCTGGGAACAGAATTAGACTGCATACAGATTCATACCCACAACTGTACACATGAGGTCAGAATGTCCACTATATGTGCCCATATCAGCTGCCTGTCCCCCTGTCCCCCTAGTAATTCTTTGGGATGATCCCAGATGTGTAGCCAGCAAACAGGGAATATAAGTGATTGTCAACCATCATGAGAACACACCTGTCACTGTAGCAACCTCTGAAACTGTTAGGAGAGTAATATTTCAAGTATGTCCTATCTACACTCCCATGTTATCAAGCTGTGACCAGAGTGTGTACAGTAACAGAGTGAGATGTATGTGCATAATACTAATTTGTAATCTGAAACTTTGTGTGGCAACAGTCAGGTAGTGCTAACAGACATTGCTCCCACAGGTATGATGGATACAAACATTGTGCTGAGAAATACAGACCTATATAACCTGTACTGGTACTGTCCACCCTGGCATTGTAGGGGATTGTGAGTGTTGCAGTTTCTCTGAATAATAAAGTATACTGGTCACTGTCACCCACAATGTGCTACATAATATAACTGTGTAGGAAAACATGTTTATGTGTGTGTCAGGTCACTAAAGGTGGAAGAGGGCAATATTCTAGATATGTCCAGGCACACTAGCATGTGGTCAACACATGGCCAGAGTCTGTGCAGAAAGAGTTGGATAGCATAGTGCAAAACATCAACCCAGAATCTGGTCAGTGTTAACAAACGTTCCTTCCACAGGTATACCAGGTAAGAGGTGTATACTGCAGGTAAAACCGATTCATGTGTAATGATGTCGACAGCCATATCACTGTCCAATATGTCGATAGGATAGTGTAGTAAGACTTGTAAGGTACAGATAACAGCACTGACTAGGAAAGTAATGTGGAGTACAGGAAAATACTACTTGTTAATTGACACCCCCCCACACACCTTATCTCCAACAATAAGAAACATACCTACCCCAACTGGTATGTACTGACTCTGATAATGTCTAATTGTTTGATAAATATTTTAATGGTTCCCATGCATTTGCCATATTGAATTATTCCAACGTTGTTGGCATGGTGCTGTCAATGTACCTGCATGCTGTTCATATTACCACTGTGGTCCCATATATGCATGTGTTTTGTTTGATATGCAGCTGTTCCGTATCTGGTGTCTGGGTTAATGGGAATATCTATGCATGCTGTTATACCTAACCCTGGAATGCGTTGACTATTACTAACCCATATATGATGTTGAAATCTAAACACTATAGCATGCTTGGGAAGGCTGGTCCCAGTGGACCCACCTGTCCACCTCAGCTGGCCGAGGCACTAGCCACCAGCACGTCTGGGGCCCAACCCCGGACCTCCCTGTCCGTTGGTCCTGCACCACCTATGGGTGGAACCACCTCAGGGGATGGGGCTCATCTCCCTGGGAGTGGGCATGGACAGACACCTGTCACCCATTGCCAGGTCGGGGTCGTGGTGCGTAGAGCGATCAAAGAGCAGTTCGGTGATCCTTTATACCAGCTCAAGGGCTACATGTCACAATTAGAGAATCAGCCTGGCTCTGCAGCTCCGACCCCAGCACAGCCACCTTCGGGGCTGTGAAGGTGCAGTGGTGACTGCCCATGGGTGGGGACCTCAGTCCCACTGTTACCACTAGGGGGCTTGTGGGCTTCTGATATCCCAACACCCCTCCCCATCAAGGTGTTTACCCCCACATGTGTCATATACCGCCCCTGTGTGTGTCTTGTGTATCTTGTCTGTTAACCTATCCAACCTACCTCCCCAAATATACCTACTACCCCTCCCCAACATCCCACTCTCACCTGGAAAAAAAAAGGCAATGTGTTCCCACAAAAAAATCATGCCCCATATAAAGCTGTCCATTTCACACACATGTCCACTGGACACATGTAATCTGGTGTAATAGGTATGACAACTTATTATTGTTGTCCTCACCCCTCTCCCAGGGGTTTGAGTGTCCAAATCTACCTCCAAATTCAGTGTATATGCACGGATGTTGCTGTAGAAGAAATGGGCAGCTATGGACCTTCCCTACACCCTTCCTGCACATCCCTAGCTATTTTCCCTACTGTCTTTTCCTCTTTGTGCCCCTTTTTCACCAATTTCCTATCAAACCTTTTTTCTTTTCTTTCAAAGAAATTAGCGCGGTGGTAAGCAGGAGTAACCACTTTTAAGCAGCAGTAAGCGGGTCTAAGCCTGTTTGCACAGGGGTAAGCAAAGCCTACAATGGTTAAGCAATTTAGAAGCTAACTGAGTTTAGGAAACTGCAACCGGAAGTTAGCAGTGCTTACCTCCACGCAAACACGTGCAAACCCGCTTACAACTGCTTTAAAGTGCCTTAATCACTCTGTATCCAACAGCCCGTGTTCTGCCCAGCAACAAAATAAACAGCCTTTGTAAGACTCAAACCCAGGACCCTGCACAACATAGACATAACTCTGATGTTTTCAGAAACATATCATCCAGCCCAGTCATGCAACAGTACAGAGAACGTATACCAACATTTAGATGCATGTGTGTGTGTAAATATTGTAATATTTAAAAAGATACAACATATCTATAATACGAAATATATACGTATATATAAATATATATGAACATATATACATGCAAATGCCTACATCAACACATATATATGTCTACACCTAAATGTCTACATATACCCAGCAAGTTACATATATGTACGCAGATATATATCTATGTAGGTATATATGGACATAGTTTTATATATATATATATATATATATATATATATATATATATATATATATATATATATATATATATATATATATATATATATATATATATATATATATATATATATATAGATGTATATATGGGCATACATCTGTAGAAAGCAATGGTAGATTGACAAAAACAAATATGTCCACATGCACCATTAATTGGGTTGAGAGGCCCCAAACAATATATGTCTTGTACGAATAGGCATACCCCCCACAGCCAAACATGTCCGCCCTGCAATACACTACCAAGTGTTGCAGATCCCATAACCAGGACCTGACACAACATGGACACAAGATGCTGACAGTACTACATCCCACTGTATGATGTCAGGCTGGTATTGGTAACATATCATGCAGTACAGTCTGGCTCCCATAGGAAAAGTAAAATGTGGAAGCTATCAACATCCCCAGGATACATATACACAGACGCATATATGCAGATACAGATATATATATATATATATATATATATATATATATATATATATACATGGATATACATGTGACTACACATACACATGCAGAGGTATGTACAGTAAGGTACATATGTAGAAGGTGCACACAATATCGAACAGCCACTATGCCTACAGTTACCACCTTAGCAACTGGACACTGTATGGGCCACCCATACAAATGACAATCATTGCCTGCAACATATACCCACAGAGAGGTCATAGGAAAAACCACCACACACAGGTTTGCAGAAATGGAAAACCTTTATTTGTGCACTATTACATTTCTAAATGCCATGTCATATAGCTGTTCAGACACTGACATCCATATAAACAGAGTAATGCAGCTTTGAAAAAGTTATACTAATACAGTAGTCCGGAAAGATTCACAACTGTTGCTGTCCAGGCCAAGCCCTTCAAATTGTAGAATAGTAAAGACAGACTGGGCCACAGGATATAAAACAATCTACAGTAAGTAATGCAGGTGTATAGTTCAGCAGCCTCTTTCTACACTCTGTACAAAATCACTAGGTGGTAAAGACGTCATGTGACCAAATGGGTTGTAACTGTTACTTAACAAGGCATACCTGACACCATCACAAGCACACTGACAAACAGAACAGTCTGTATGGCAGGAGGCAGTAGGCCTGCATTAATCCAATTTATGTAAGTAATGTAAATATAGGTGAAGTATACAGTACTGTACATCCAGATACCTTAAGACAGCTCACCACTGATACCCCCACTTTTTGTAACAGCCTAGGTCATTTATGGTGCACCCCATCGACTCAATAATACAGGGCCATATACCACTGTTACATACACTGGCCTCTGGAGTGCATAAGGATGCACATGTATTGTGTAGGTGAAGCCCACACATATATGGCACCAGCCCCACCATATGTGTGGAGGATACAACAGCAATAGACTGATGGCAGCAATGGCAGTGGGATATACTCACAACCCACTACAGAACAACCCCTGACAGCATGTCATATGTGCAAAGCTTGGTATGTAGGTGGAGGACAGAAGCTGGAACACAGGCCCATATGTGGAAAACTGTTGCCATACACTAAGCAGGTCTCTGGTGTTACAGGATAGTCTGCAACATACCCTTAGTTTGAGAATTGAGGTTAGAAACATAAATGGATGTAGCCATGTACTGATAGCACTCACACACACACTGCCAGTGAAATATCTGACACAGGACCTGTGTGGTGGACAGACAGAACATGACAGGCACACCTCTGGCCACCAAGGGGATAGGCCCACAGTTGTGAGCTATGCATACAGACTGCATTCCAAGGTAAACTAGTATGTGCACACACACCCTGCAACACCAGTGCTATACAAAGCATAACACAACTCTACTCACAATCTGTCTGTAGTTCTGGAACCTCCTACAAATTTGTAGCTGGCCTGAGTGTATCAGTTCTCCTGTAAGAGGTATTGCTACCTGCGGTCTGTACCACTGATGCCCACACACAGGAAAGATGTCCATCAAAGAGGAAAGGTAAAGAGACTATGCCCACATGATGTAGGGATTTATAGTAGGTGGTTGCCATGACAGTGGTAATTGGAAGTACTACACAGCAAACTGCATGCAGTTAGCAAGTGTAGGACACTGACTAGTGCAGAGGCCATCACCTGATCAAGTGCATCACCTACTAAAGCCAGGCTTCAATCTATTCAAAGCAGCCTGATCCATTCACTGGAGAGAGATGGAGGGAGAGAGAGAAAGAAAGAAAGATAGAAAGAAAGAAAGAGAGAGAGAGAGAGAAAGAAAGAAAGAAAGAAAGAAAGAAAGAAAGAAAGAAAGAAAGAAAAAAAGAAAGAAAGCGAAAGTGGAAGCGGAAAAAAACATAAAGCTCATCACACTAACAGCTGAAGATGCAGGCATTTAGTCAGCTACCAGTCATAAAGACATCATTCCCACAACAGATATGTGAAGTATATGTACGTGTATTAGAATGTAGTACCTTGTCCATCATAATGGGATAGATGATGTGGAATGATTTATATGTGCCATGAGGTATTGTTGTGATGATGTTCAACTGAACAACTGCTATAGACAATAGTGTCTGTCCCTGTGGGTAGTGGGCCATAGCTGTTAACTGTGCAGGTAAGCCATCATAGTGTGTGTTGTGTAATGGGAAGTATGCATAATACATGGCCAATAGCTGGTGGGGGAAGTAATGCCATTATGATGGACATGTAGGAGCCATGGCCCACAACTGGCAGGATACTCAGGTGAATCTGTAATGTAGCATGCCCGAATGCCATAGGTGTGTAATAGGGTTACCTGCAATCAGGTCCCACATATACCCCAATAATGTCAGGCCATGTCAATATGTGGCACCTGTCTGTGTTGTAGCAAAGCAGAACAGTGCAGCTGTGCAGGAGGGTGTGAGATTGTGGAGCTGATATCTGAATGTACCCCACATATGGGTATGCATATGTGTACATATGTCACATATATAATATATAATGATATATATGAATAACAGCATGTATGTCCAGAAATATACATATACCCATGTGTAGACATATATATGTGCACATATATATGACATTACATATATCTACACATATATAGATATATACCTATATGCACATGTCTGCATATGTACAAACACACACACAAACATATATGTATGTAAATATATGTCCCCTATATCACTACCACAGTGATGTGTGCTACATGTGAGGCAGGAGCACACAGCAATACACACAGATATCTACAGCTGGCAGTGTGTGCACCATGGATGGGTATGTCACATGTTAGTCCCTTCTTGGCACCACATTGCCCCCATAGAAGTATACCATGGGAATATGGGGAAGTATGGCAGGTACACATGTGGAGGTGGTCAGGATTGGTAGATATAGAGAACAGTCTACAGGGCTGGTATGTGACACATGTGGTGGGTAAACACCGCAGATGGTGTGTGTGGTCTGTGATGTGGATGCCCCATGGTCCCTAATATGAGTACAATTGGAGCAAGCCTCCCACCAATTGCCACTCGCAACAGCAGTCCATGTCCTGAAGATGCCTGGTCTGGAGGCTGAGCAGGAGGAGCATGTTGGTCGTGTGAATATGTACTGGGTGTCTCAGACTGATGTAGCACATTCTTCATGTGTCTGTGGAGCCTGGTATGGAACAGACCCTAGACCTAAGCTCAGGGGACAGGAACATGTTGGTGTGTGCCCTGAGAGGGGGGGGGGCAACATCCCCTGGGTGGTTCCACCTGATGGTATTGCTGTAACAGTACACAAGGAGGCCCCAGGTTGGCACACACATGTGATGTGGCCAGGTATCATGGGCAGATGGGTGTGGAGAGGTGGATCAGCTGGACAATAGAACATATGCATGTTATTGTGTCACTGTTATAGAACATTTGTTGATAGTAATAGTCTACACAATCCCAGTACATGTCCAACAGCATGCATAGATATCCCCAATAACACACTGTCAGATGTGCAGCAATCTCAGAGCAGCCATACTACTGGCATATATGTAACCATAGTGGACCTGACAATGACATGCAGTTGAATAGTCTGTAACAGGCCAGCAATGATAGTATCCACACAGGGGACATGGCTACAATCACATAGCAGAAGGTATGGTACAATACAAAATCTGTCTAAATGGTAGTTAAGATGTAGCCATAGCTAATGAGTTGTGTGTACAGTCTGTTGAAGCTGATATGGTGGTGGGGGGGGGGTGACAGAGATGTGTATTATGAACTGTGTTAGCCTTACCATATGAGTTGCTCAGGCCTGTTTCCATATTTATGTCTTTCAGGCAAGATGTCACATGGCAGGTTACCTGTGTATTCAGCAGATGAAAGTGAGGTCATCATCAACCACCTGGTACAGCACTACCAGGTGCTCTTTGGCAGGACAGCCCATGAACAGCAGGAGCAGACCGCCCTGTGGAACGATCTAGTCCACAGGGTCAATGATGTCAGCCTGCATAACCTCAGTTATGAGCAGGTTCGGTATCATTGCAGCGACCTGCTTAACAATGCCCTTTGGCATGCTGCTGCAGTCTGGGGGCCTGGGGGAGGGTCACCTCACCATAGCGAGGGAGGCCATGCCATCCATCCCCTCCTGACATGTGTGGAGGAGCTCCTGGCCAGCCTTGTGGCACCTTCCTGTTCAGAACACCAACAACCACTGGGTATCCACACACCAGCCGAGGAGCATGCAGGTAAGGACACAAGGCACATCAGTAGACCACTGTTGTGTAAATATTTGCAGTGGTACAGGTAGATAATGCATATCTGATATGTCATTGATATTTTGTGTTGCTGCATTGTCGTGATAAACAGATGTCCAGATGTGGTAGTATTGTGGGAATTTACTGTTGATGTATGGTAGTACTGCACCCAGCCTGTAGCAGTGCCACAGGTGTGGCCACTGACATTGCATCTCTCACCCTCTTATGTAGGTCCCTCTGGGATAACAACAAGGCAGCAGCCTGTAGCTGGGAAGCATGTCTTATGTAGATGCATGCCAACACATTGGGCATGTAATGGTGATGGTATATTCCATGCACACATCTAACACACCTACCATGAATGCATGCTGTACATGTGCATGTATTGTTGCTGTGAAATGCATGGTCTCACAGGGGTGACCATGATGGGTTATTGAAAGGGTATGTCACACACCTGCATGATAACTAGCATCCTGTCATTGCAGAATGTGTCCACAGGGAGTAAAATACTGTTGTTAGACATGGCCTACAGTAGTGACATGTTCTGAACAACACCCATATACTGTGCAACACCAGTGTATATATCTGCAGGACAATGCCAACTGCTGCAGAGATACACTATGGCATAAGGCATTACAGTAGTCCACATTATCAGCTGGGTCTTGGCTGCAACATGTGGTGTTCAGTATATAGGACACTGCAAAGTGACACAAATGTGTAGGGCTTACCTGTCATGCATCTGCATAAAAGCTGATGGAGGGGGGTCTCAGTATGACACACCAGTGCAGTGCAGCAGGGATCCTGAGGATGGTAGGAATTGCTCCATCTACATATAGTCAGGTTCATGACCTGTGTCAGCCAAAACCCTACCCACACTGCAATAGTGATGGCATTGTGTGAACACCATGGGATGTGCACATGAGTAGACCTTGCAATCATGCAGAATAGGCGGACATGTGTAGGGTAGACTGAACATACATTGGCAATTGCAGAAGGCCCACACTGGTATACCCCTACCATGAGCAGTGACTGCTGTAGTACACACAACAAGAGGTGTAATAAACTGTCATGATAAGGGTGTGCACACATATGCCCACATGGTGTGTATGCATTGTGGTCAGCAGCCACACACCTAACACAATCTGTAGACACTGCATGTGAAAGTACGGGACTTATGTCACATACCGGGCTTGTGTACTGCTAAGATATGCAGCGCTGTGATCCCATTGCAGATCAAGGATGTGTGTGTAAAATCAATAAAGGTGTATACACCCCCCATGGCCACTGTATGCTCTGACGGTTGTCAGTGTAAGCATTTCTGCAGTTGTCATACATGGTCTGTTGATGCTGACAGCTGTAAATCAGGCATCAGGCATTCACCAATAACAACAGTCCACATATCATTCCAGGTATGTGTTGCTGAAAAGGATAGGGTCTGTGAGAAGTAAAGTTGACATAACTGACACAGTACAACACATTCCACAATGGGTTGTACACCTGTGAGTTGTGGTGCACAGTACATGGCAGGGTGCAGAACAGGTGCACAGCAATACTGTGTACATGGGTGCAGTGGTATCCAAGAGAATCAGCATCACCTAGTCACAGCACATGCATCACACACATGTATACTGTTGCTAGCATGGATTGACTATAGCTGAACTGCATGCTGTTCTGTACCGTATGTTCTGCATGTTGGCAGATGGGTAATAGGATGACTGTGTGTACGATCATTGTGCAACCTCACCTGTGTGTGTGTGCGTGTGTGTGTGTGTGTGTGTGTGTGTGTGTGTGTGTGTGTGTGTGTGTGTGTGTGTGCATCCTGGTGGTTAGTAAGTTTGCCTGCAGGGTCACACTGGTGAAGTGCTGGGAGTTAGATGCATGTATGATGTCTGTGTGCATGTGTGTGTTTGTGTGTGTGGCCATGTATGCACATGTGTGATTGTGGGGTGTTCATACAGCTGTTTCCCCCTTTGGGACCATGCAGTACATGGACATGGACTGCCACATTACACACCAGGAATACCTGTCATGTGTGTAATTACAGGACAGCAAATAGTATAATATGGTCTGTAGCATGGAACAGGCATCCAGAGGGAAGGTAGACTCCAGGTACACACTTAATATTGCAGTCAGCTTAGAGGTCACCTACAACCCACATATGCAGCTCTACAGATGCATTGGAGAAGTAATAGTCAACACCAGGGAGTGTATCCAAATATTACAGCTGTCACATGTTGGGCTGACAGAGCAGTATATCTGGCATGTACTGAGCATTACATACACATGACACACCATTATGAGCTATTATGAAAACAACATAGTAGCCCACACATATAGGGGCCATGCACATTATTCCGGGTATACAGAGGGTGCATACTGAATGACAGCAGTAAGGCCATGTAAATCCACTACACATAGGTCAGGTAGGTAAAGTAGCAACAGTCCTTATGTTGTGGCCACTTGTGTGGGCATTTAGAGGACTGTGATGTTAATGAGTGGTACCAATGTGTGTATGTTAACAAATGTAATGCAGGATGGGGTAACACATGGACATATACATGGGACTGTCTGTAAAGCCATGGACAGTTAAGTATTGTGGAGGTGTGTGTGTGTGTGTGTGTGTGTGTGTGTGTGTGTGTGTGTGTGTGTGTGTGTGTGTGTGTGTGTGTGTATGTGTGTGTACTGTTAGGCAATGCTTTACAGGTTTTAAAGTGCATTTACTGTTTTCACCCACAGGTGGCGAGGTGGGTCAGGATTCCTACTGCATGCGATCTGATGTAGGTGTCCATACATACACCGATAATGATGATGAAAATAATGTTAAGGCACAGGTGGGGTTGTCAGGGGCCAACACTGCGCCAACATTTGACATCCCCCTTTTAGCCACCTCACCCTCGCACACAGTTTCAGTGCCTATACACACCCCATCACTAGTGGCCATAGTAAAGGGACAGCTGGCGTTCAGTAGCAGTGCACAGGAAAGTGTGGTAACCATGCCTACTGTGTCCAGTCACAGTAGGCATAGTCGGATGTCTGGCAAGCTGCCACATAGGCAGATGTTCCAGAGTGGTTGTGGTAGGGCCGCTGGGCATCATGGCCCTGACAGAGGCGACATAGCTGCTACCAGCAGAAGCATGTTTAAGGCTGTAATGGTGGCACAGGCACGTATCGAGCATTACACCAGACACAGCCTTAGGCTGCAGAGGGCTGCTCTTGCATCTGTAAACGACAACCTCTGTGTACTGTCTGGTGCCATCCATGCTTTTACTAAGCAAGCGGATAGATGGCATGATGAGATGATGGCCCTCATCAGCCGTGGTGTGTTCGTGCTTCAACGTGTGTTGGGAATGTGGTGATGCCTGTGTGAACGTGAAACAGTAACACCAACAGCTGGCAGTCAACGTGGATGTGCTAGGACACCTAGGGGCTCCCATAGTGGCAGTAGCGGCCCCGGTAGTGCAGGGATGTGTGCCATCCACACCACACCACAACAGGCCATGTGCACATGGCCCTGGCCAGTCCCAGGAGGGATCTGGTACCAGTGGACAAATGTCTTCAGCAGATGAGAGTAGCACATCAATTCCTGTACCTGGATGTGCCCACGGAACCCCTGACAGGCACAGTCCACATGTCTGAGGCTGCAGGCAGTGAACTGCACACCCTGCCAGGTATGGTCTTCAGCTCTCCATAAACACCTGTGTAGGGCAGCTACATGGCAGAACTGTGTGCATGCATACCCATACACTATGCAAACACACCTAGGGCAGCCCCATACCTACACACACCATATCACCTCAGCCAGCTCCCCAGAGTACACCCCTCATGCACACGCATGGTGTCAAATGTATGGCGCACCCTTGGCCTCTGTCAAACCAACACCACACCCTGTGCATATGATGATACTTGTGCCCCATCCCTGTCATCCATACCATCGATGCAGGGACAGGCTGATATGGTTCTGATGCACACGGTGACTGTACAACAGTGTACCACAGTCCTGCAGTGTAACATGTTGTAGGGAGTAGAGTGTGAGGCATATTTGGCAGGTAGTGTAGCCATCCAGCAATGCTGCCTTATAGCTGTTAGTAACACTGGTTGGTTGTGGTCTCTAAAATGTTATTCATGTGTGTGTAGGTGTACATGTGTCAGCACAAGCATGGTCTGGAGTCATATTGCACAACGGCGTATGTCACTGCACTGTGCAGACACCATGGCAGTGACATATATGGGGTACAGTCGAACACAATTCACAGGTTACTATACTGGTTATTGCCTGTGCCACATGGACAGGTGGCCCACTGAGGCATGTAAACCCTGAAACCTGATGTAGACCCATCCACATACACACACACTGTTACTTGCCAACACTAGGACTAGACCCCTACCTAGCAATGTCATGATACTGATGTGTGTGGCTTGCATTGCACATACCGCGCAGTGTATAGGGTGAGGTGTGTCCCAGGTTACATGGTACATGCAGAACATCCCCCGGCATGTACAGTATGCTAATGGGGGATGTAGTGAGTGTATTTGGATGTTACGCAGTATGGCATACCCTCATATACACATTTACAGACACATACCAGCCAGACCCACATCTGAGATACTAGGGCCTATCGCTGCTAACTACCATGTCTCCAATGTGTTACAGGTAGGTTGCACACATCACATGCATAACTGGATTAAATTGTGGTAACAGTTACCTGTATGATTGATGGTGACAGTGGTAACCATAACTTGGTACATGGCACATATACCTGGTGTACCTTGGTGTAATAACAGTGTACACAGCACCCACATCCCACACTGGATATTGTACTCCCTGAAACCCATGATGACACTCTGCCATACCCACCATCACACACTGGCCACAACTGCGATACAACCCGTAGTATACCCCAACATTGGTACGACAGGGATGTGCATCTCATGCACATGCCACATGCATAGTAGGGCATCAATCAAGCATAGGTTGCCTGTACATATCCCACTTGGATACCTACCATCTGCACATCTGTACATTAACTGACAGACATCAGCTTGGCAGGTAGCTATGCAGTAACATGAGTGCATTGACAGACCAGTAAGGGGTATATACTGTGACACAGCTCACACACCAGGGATACAACAGGGAGTCATCAGTGTCCTGCCTTGCTGGCAGGTGTGCCTGTTGTCAGTATTACATTAAGCACTCTGCTCTTGCCTGGGTTAGCATTGTCAACAATAGTACTGCCATGATAGACTACATGCCAGTGTGACAGCACATACCCTGGGCTACTACACCTGTATGTCACACATTCACATGGATAACAGTGCTGTACAAGCCTCACACATGACATTCACACCCCTTGCCACTGTAATGACAGCACATAGGTGCATGTATTGTACATGTCATTACATACACTTATTACAGGTTATCAGACTGGGTTGCTTGTCCTGGTTACCAGGGCTAAGCTATGCTTAGCAAGTATCAACATTGCTGCAATATAACAGCTAAGCTTATTTGCGCACTGGTAAGCGCTGTCTACACTGTACATTTACCCATAGTTTAGCAGCGCTTAGCTTCACACAAACACACGCAAACGCACTTAAAGCTGCTCAAAACTGGCCTTAACCACTCTGTATCCAACAGTCCTTGTTCTGGCCAGCAACAAAATGAACAGCCCTTGCAGGTCATGAACCCAGAACCCTTTACACTGAAGTCACAGCACTTAACCACTACGCCATGACCACTGTGAAAACAACTGTTGTTTCACCAATATAGCTGTCGATACACATATTGAGTAGTATTGAACAATTGCCTTTATTTCCTAAATGGTGTAGTCCTTGTTATTAATATGACTTTTACATCACATATGATGTTTTATCATAATGTACACATAGCAGATAAATATGGTGAGATACATGTGGGAGGGTATTCTCAACCGTGACATTTACTCATGACAGGAATATGGTTGTATACATATCATAGGTGTATATATGTCTACATGTACATACACATGTATACTCATACATATGTTATGTTTGTATACACATCTTTATAGTGCTACATATATATGGCCATGTGTACATCTCTTCATATGTACATATGTACATATGTATATATATATATATATATATATATATATATATATATATATATATATATATATATAAATACATATGTGTATATATAGATATGTGTATTTATACATATGTGTATATATAGATATATGTATATGTACATATAAATATATGTGTATATAGCTATATATGTATGCACATACTATGTGTACAGATATGTCTAGTTATGTTGGTATATAAATATCTATAACTATATGTGCATACATATCTATTCTGATATACCTACTACTGTCAAAATATCTGCCAATATCCATACATATATGTGCATATGTATCACTATCTGTGTATGTGTAGACATATATTGCTCTGTATATGTATATATCTGGGTGTGTTTATGTATATCTATGTACATATACATACCCATCTATATATGTCAATATGTATATGTGTAATCATATATATAGATGTATGGATAATTATATGTACATATATTTTCACCATATGTCCCAGACATGGAGTGTAGCCCTACCCCAGCCCCTATAGTCTCAACTTCATAGTGCAAGGGGATGTCAGGTATGTATAGCAGGTATATTAGTAGACTATTACTACTGTAATTGGGATTGTCTTCACAGACATGATGCGGGTCTGTGTGTGTATGTGTGTGTGTGTGTGTGTGTGTGTGTGTGTGTGTGTGTGTGTGTGTGTGTGTGTGTGTGTGTGTGAGGTCACATCTGCTTTTCACATGTGTGGTATTGGCTACTGACAGACATCCTAAGGACATCATAGTAAAGTACCGCTGCTAGCATGTAATGCCCCTGTGGACTGCAGCAGAGATATTGGCCAATATATCTGGACATTCTGACACACTCTGTACAGTCCAGAGGTATACACTGAACCCCTTAGTGCAAAACATGTGTACCATGCCTGATAATATCAGTCAAACGAGCCACAAAGAGAGTTCCAAACCAGTAAAAGGAAAAGACCAGGTCCAGGCAGGTAAAAACAGTCTTTAATAACTACGGTTTAAAATCGCTTTAAAACATCTATGTGTAGCATGTAAGAATATTTACAATACGCTCAAAGAACTGAATCAGTTAAATAGTTTAACAGAGTGTAAATAACTTACTATATATGCTCAAAAAATGAAATAATAACTAGAAGTAAGCGCTTTTGTTTGTCTTCAATGACAAACTTCCTCTGACAAAAAATACCTCATTTCCTTTGCTTTTTAAAATGTAATACAGATGAATTAGGGGCACGTTACAAGATCTATTTATTGAAGGGGCTGTTATTATAGATGAGCTGAATTTTATGTTGGTGTTGTATCCCAGGACACCAGTTTTATTTGGAGTTCCAAAGATTCATAAGGATTGCAACAAACCACTTATGAGACCTATTGTCGATGCCCAAGGGTCTATTACCAATCCTATAGCTAAATTCTTAGATGAGAAATTAAAACCATATGTGCTGAGAGAAGCCCATCTGTGTAAAGATTTATGGGACTTTTTATTAAGAATGAATGAAGTTAGATTTGGGAAACAAGATATATTTATAACCATAGATGTTAAAGATTTATATTAAGTTATACCCCAATAATGTGGGTATAGAATGGTTTAATGATTATTTATATAGTAAAGATTTACTTCAGGATAGCATAAATTTATATGATCAATTACTTGATATAGTACTTATAAATAATTATATAATGTTTAACGAAAAGTTATACTTTCAAAGTACTGGTGTTGCTATGGGGTCCCATTGCGGTGGGCTCTGTGCTAACATTATTATGTGCATAGGGGAAAGATGTTTTATTTTCAATTCTCCATTCTTTCAGCATTGTGTTATTTACTTGCACTTCTTGGACAATATTTTTATTTTGTGGCATGGAGAAGAAACTAAAATTAATGAATTTATGGAATACATTAATCAAACAACTAATTTTTGAAATTTCTTGGTGAATGGGATATAAATCAAATTTCTTATTTGGATGTTCTCATAAAAAGAGATTATATAACCAACACTTTTTTATCAGAAATTTTTCGTAAAAAAACTTATAGCAATAGTTTATTACATTATAATAGTAGCCACCCGTACACACAAAAGAGGGCTGTGTTAAAAGGGCAATTTGTAAGAGCGTCACATATGGTGAGCAGATGGGAAAGCTTCTTACAGGAATGTGAGTTAATAAAAACCATGTTCTTGCAAAGGGGCTACCCTGGAGGCCCTAATAAATGATATCATGGAAGAAGTTATCCATAAAAGAGAAAATGGACACTTTAGCCCCCTTTTATTAGACAATATTAATACATCATTTGATGATGAAAATAGAGACATTAATATGAGAATAGGAATGACATCTAGTGATAGAATTAATAGTAATGATGATAATGACAGTAGTAAAAATAATTTTGGTAATAGTTTCATCACCACTTTCAATTCTGATAGTTATATGATCAGGAATATCTTGACAAAAAATTGGTCTTTTTTGTTAAATGACCCAATAATTAAAAAAAACTATTGGTGAATTTCCATCTATTGTTTATAGGAAAGGCTACAATCAAAAAATGTTTTGAAACCAGTTTTAGAACTAAGACAAAAGGTTACATGTTTAAATGTAGTAAATGTAAGTTTTGTAAAACATTTTAGAAACAAATTCAACAACCATTAACAGTTGTAATATCAATATAATGGGTAAATTTAGTTGTAATTCTACAAAAGTTGTTTATTGTGCTTCATACACTCATTCTACTTGTTTTTATAAAGGAAAAACGGAGCACAAGTTAAAAGAAAGAATAGGAGAACATATTAGAGCTATAAGAGATGGTAATGATAATAACGCATTAGCAAAAAATATCGCTCAGAACAGTACACATTCATTTAGATTTGTTGTATTAGATTATCTAGATCATAGTAGAAGAGGAGGGGCATGGCAGTTCATTCTGGAAGAAATGGAGTTAAAATGGCAAATCCTTTTAGGTGCGCACTTGTGGCCAGGCTTAAATGGCATGTTATCATTGGGCAGCGTTTTAAAACTAAAAGCTTTGAAACGTTAGTGTTCAAGAAATACTACTGCATAGGTTTATTTATTTATTTATTTATATATATTATATACATTTCAAATGTGTATTTCATGTTTTACAAGTCGTTTGGAAATGTTTGGAGTGTAATACATCTTTGAATTTATTTATTTCTTGAAAAAAAATATGCCTGGTGGATGTTATTGCTTGAAATGTATTTGGAATTCTTTTGGACTGAAGTTGAGTTTGGGGTTGGGCTGATTGATGGGATTAGCAAATGATTATATACATCTAATTAAGTAATTACATTTTATTACATTTTAAAAAGCAAAGGAAATGAGGTATTTTTTGTCAGAGGAAGTTTGTCATTCAAGACAAATGAAAGCGCTTATATAATAATAAGTTATTATTTCATTTTTTGAGCGTATATAGCAAGTTATTTATACACTGTTAAACTATTTAACTGATTCAGTTTGTTGAGCATATTGTAAATATTCTTACACGCTATACATAGATGTTTTAAAGCGATTTTAAACCGTGTTCATTAAAGACTGTTTCTACCTGCCTGGACCTGGTCTTTTGCTTTTACTGGTTTGGAACTCTCTTTGTGGCTCGTTTGACTGATTGGTTTCGTTTTGAAGCTTCATGGATTCAGGCAAGGTAGCTATCAGCGATATCCAGAACAATGATGTGGGAGATTTAACAGTACTTATCCATTGTCTAATGAACAGATTGGACTGCTTGGAACAACATACACTATCACTAGGCTCGCCCATTTCTCTCCACCCTACACCATCTGAAGCAAGTACTTCTACTTCTAACCATCAGGTTAATGGAAGTACAGTTGGTATTGATTCTGGGGGTTTACCGACACAACTTTCATCACCTAATGGTATTTTAAACAATCAAAATGACCAGATAAGAGCTAACAATAATATACTGGGACAATCTGGACTTGGAAGAAATACAATTATGAAACCTGCAAACACTAGATCTCTCAATGCCTGGTTAAAAACAGATGCCTTAATGGAACGCCCTTCTACTTATAAAACAGGTATACAACCAATGTTTCATGATAAATTATCCAAACTTGATTATATATTACTAAAAATAAAGAAACTGCAGATGGATAACATCTATTTTACTGAATGTTTGAAAAACAACATAGTCCCGAAAGGGCTGCATGTGTGGCGTTACCCTATGGGGCTTTTGGCAAATTCAGCACTTCACTGTGACTTGTTAAAACGCTTTGACAAATTCAGTGCTGAATATATGAATTTGGTAATTAATGACAACACCAGAATTATTGAAGAACTAACAAATAAGGCCAATGAAATTGATGTGGCCATTATTAATGACCGTAACTTTACAGACAATAGTTTTGAATATGATAGAATGTTTAAGTCCATTGATGAAAAGATTAGGGTTATAAAGGAACGAAAAATAAAGAAATTTGATAGAGATTTAAAAGCTTATAGAAATAAGACTGCATACCCTTTACCACCACTATCACAACAATGGGGTTCAAAATTATCCAACACACCAGTAACAAATGTGACTGGGTTTGATAATTTTCAAAGTAACACAGAAATGGAAAATGACAGTAATGAACATTTTTTAGATGAAGCAGCTTTCCCACCTCTCAGGCGGTCGGAAAGGATACACCAACAGAACCAGAAGCAGAACTCTTATCAAGAACATTATTGGGTGAACAGGCATCAGCAAGCTGGAATGGGACTTCTACGAACAGGGGCAGAATGAATTACAACAGGGGCCCTTGGAGAGGTTGCTGATAGACCATGAATTGACTCTAAACCTATTATTTTAATGAATAAAGCAAAAGATTTTACTGTTTATAATTTTTCTAGTTATAGGTTTGATGAATCTATTTGTGACCTCTTATCTAAAGGGTTAACTTTTGTCCCTTGTAGAAATATGAATTTTGTAGAAACCATCATAGATTTAAAACTATTTGTTCAAAAGTTGAATTTTGCACTTTTATTTCAAAATAATAAGAATGTAATTAAACCATTCTATATTTCTAGCACCTATAATCCACCTTTAAATTCTACTTTGGAACTGTTTGAAAAAATGTGCGAATTAGATATTCGCGCAATAGACATTAAACATAAAAAGAAATATAATTTAAATAAAGTGGAAACAGACAATTTACAAATGTTAATGAACATCAGAAACATTAGACTTGTAAAACCCGATAAGGGAGGGGGGATGGTCATTTTTGACTATAATGACTATATTGCTAGAATGGAGAATATAATTACCAGTGACACTTATACTAGCAGTTCTATCAATTAAATGAAATTAAATGAATGGTGCATACAGATGAATTAGGGGCACATTGCAAGATCTATTTATTGACGGGGTTATTAGTACAGATGAGTTGAACTTTATGTCGGTGCTGTATCCCAGGAACCAGTTTTATTTGGAGTTCCAAATATTCATAAGGATTGCAACAAACCATCTATGAGACCTATTGTCGATGCCCAAGGGTCTATTACCAATCCTATAGTTAAATTCTAAGATGAGAAATTAAAACCATATGTGCTAAGAGAAGCCCATCTGTGTAAAGATTCATGGGACTTTTTATCGAGAATGAATGAAGTTAGATTTGGGAAACAAGATATATTTATCACCATAGATGTTAAAGATTTATATTCAGTTATACCCCATAATGTGGGTATAGCATGGTTTAATGATTATTTATATAGTAAAGACTTACTTCAGGATAGCATAAATTTATATGATCAATTACTTGATATAGTACTTAAAATAATTATATAATGTTTAACGAAAAGTTATACTTTCAAAGTACTGGTGTTGCTATGGGGTCCCCTTGCGGTGGGCTCTATGCTAACATTATTACGTGCATATGGGAAAGACGTTTTATTTTCAATTCTCCATTCTTCAAGCATTATGTTACTTACTTGTGCTTCTTGGATGATATTTTTATTTTGTGGCTTGGAGAAGAAACTAAAATTAATGAATTTATGGAATACATTAATCAAACAACTACATTTTTTGAAATTTCTTGGTGAATGGGATATAAATCAAATTTCTTATTCGGATGTTCTCGTAAAAAAAGATTATATAACCAACACTTTTTTATCAGAAATTTTTCGTAAAAAAACTTATAGCAATAGTTTATTACATTATAATAGTAGCCATCCATACACACAAAAGAGGGCTGCGTTAAAAGAGCAATTTGTAAGAGTGTCACGTATGGTGAGCAGATGGGAACGCTTCTTATAGGAATGTGAGTTAATGAAAACCATGTTCTTAGAAAGGGGATACCCGAAGGCCCTAATAAATGACATCATGGAAGAAGTTATCCATAAAAGAGAAAATGGACACTTTAGACCCCTTTTATTAGACAATATTAATACATCATTTGATGATGAAAATAGAGACATTAATATGAGAATAGGAATGACATCTAGTGATAGAATTAATAGTAATGATGATAATGACAGTAGTAAAAATAATTTTGGTAATAGTTTCATCACCACTTTCAATTCTGATAGTTATATGATCAGGAATATCTTGACAAAAAATTGATCTTTTTTGTTAAATGACCCAATAATTAGAAAAACTATTGGTGAATTTCCATCTATTGTTTATAGGAAAGGCTACAATCTTAAAAAATGTTTTGAAACAAGTTTTAGAACTAAGACAAAAGGTTACATGTTTAAATATAGTAAATGTAAGTTTTGTAAATACATTTTAGAAATAAATTCAACAACCATTAACAATTGTAATATCAATATAATGGGTAAATTTAGTTGCGATTCTACAAAAGTTGTTTATTGTGCTTCATGCACTCATTGTACTTGTTTTTATAAAGGAAAAACGGAGCGCAAGTTAAAAGAAAGAATAGGAGAACATATTAGAGCTATAAGAGATGGTAATGATAATAACGCATTAGCAAAAAATATCGCTCTAAACAGTACACATTCATTTAGATTTGTTGTATTAGATTATCTAGATCATAGTAGAAGAGGAGGGGCATGGCAGTTCATCCTGGAAGAAATGGGGTTAAAATGGCAAATCCGTTTAGGTGCGCACGTGTGGCCAGCCTTAAATAGCATGTTATCATTGGACAGCGTTTTAAAACTAAAAACTTTGAAACGTTAGTGTTCAAGCAATACTACTGCATAGGTTTATTTATTTATTTATTTATATATATTATATACATTTCAAATGTGCATTTTATGTCTTACAAGTCGTTTGGAAATGTTTGGAGTATAACACATCTTGGAAATTATTTATTTCTTGAAAAAAAGGGGGGGGTGTTGTGCCTGGTGGATGGTATTGCTTGAGATGTATTTGGAATTCTTTTGGACTGAAGTTGAGTTTGGGGTTGGGCTGATTGATGGGATGAGCAAATGATTATATACATCCAATTAAGTAATTACATTTTATTACATTTTAAAAAGCAAAGGAAATTAGGTATTTTTTGTCAGAGGAAGTTTGTCATTCAAGACAAACGAAAGAGCTTACTTCTAGTTATTATTTCATTTCTTGAGTGTATATAGTAAGTTATTTACACATTGTTAAACTATTTAACTGATTCAGTTTGTTGAGTGTATTGTAAATATTCTTACTTGCTATACATAGGTGTTTTAAAGCTATTTTAAACCGTGCTTATTAAAGGGTTTTTCTACCTGCCTGGACTTGGTCTTTTGCTTTTACATGCCTGATAATATGGATGTTGACAGCCATGTAGATGGGTAAAACACATAACAATTGGTATACTTGGTATACATATGCCACCACACACCTCTGTCTGGCCTGACACATAATAACTTCTGGTACAGGGGTGCCATGACCACATAATACCCACTAGATATTGACATACATGTGTACAGCATCCCACTGCTCTGTCTGACATACGTGACTGTTAAGGGAGGCCTGGCAGCAGTACATCTGGTAAGTATCTGCACATGACATCTCACTGGGTAAGTACAATAAGCTGCTAGGCATGTAACAATGCACTGTGCAGGCTACAGGCAGACTGGCTCAACACTGGCTTACATCTCCTATGGGGGAATGCACATGTACCTGCATATATAGCAGGCTCTACAGGCATGTCACAGCACAGGGTAAGATACACCTGTGTGAAAGTGCATAACCACAACCAATGTGAACACAGCCACAGCCACATATGATAAGCTAGCATAATATTACAGTATATGGACTATCTGTTCAACACCATCCTCATATGTGCCACTCACAGACTAGCCCTACATATACTGGGCTGCTACCCAGTTTGGTTTGATAGCTGTCTGTGGTATGGGACATGTGTGTGTATGACCCTACAAACATGTAAGCCAATATGGTAACATTCAGTGGAGCAGCATGTAACATCAGATAGGATGGGACCTAGAACAATGACATCTAACACATTCTGTACACAGGCTAAAGTACATATTAACAACACACACACTGTCGACATTCACCATAAGTACACATACCTCAGTACTGTACAAAAAACACAGAATGTCCAGGTTATTTCATCAAATATAACCCCTACTGTACATAAGATGTGTAGCACTCTGATATCTCACTGGCTTGTTATCAGTATAATGACACTAATGATGGTGTACAGCACATATGCACCTCTTAATGCATGACATATGTACAAAGGTTGAGAGAGTTGTGGCTGGAAGCACATACACAGGGCCTATATTGACATGTTGCTGTGATAACCTCATACATTTAGTGTTATAACAGGGTTTGTTGCAACATATGTCTTATGAGGGATATGAAGTCAGTAACTGTCATGGCTTTCACTATCTACAGACTGCAATCCTCACACTACCTTCTGCAATTCACAGATAGACGCTCTGTGGGTAACACATGAAACCAAAGGCACAACACACTGCCCAGTCTGCAGATTACCCTACAGATGGGGAGTCCTCATAAACATAGAACTGACATGGCAGATATTAAAACATGTAAGACAGCCATATCCACACTAACACTATTAAACCAACATTACTCCAAATGCAGTATAGCAACACTTACAGTCTGTAGTCAGGTCAGATACATCCCCCTCCTGTGTGTTGCCCTGTTTCCACAGTGTATGTTGTTAGAGGCCTAATCCATCTGAGATGCTATTTGCCAAACAACAGATCTAGTTCCTGCTCACAGTGAATGAAAAGGGCCAACACCAACATAATGTTCCTAGATATTGGAGTGTGCTTCCATGCAATTGGCTATGGGAATGTTACCACAGCTGTTCCACATGCAATCAGCTAGGGGAGGGCTGCAATTCATGCAGAGGCCATCAGCTGATCATGAGCATCACTTAAAATATACATGCTGCTGCCTAAGCAAAGCAGGTGTAGGTCTCCACATCCACCAGAGAGGCAAAGACAAGTCAGGGAGGGGGAGTATGTTTGTGTCACACACCTACCAGCACCGGGCATCAAACCCCTGACTACTGTGTAGTGCTATCACTTTTTGATGCAGTTATTGGATGCACCACATGGGTTACATGCTGTGGAGCCCTCAGAACGTATATGTGATGGTGACTGACTTCTGCAACAGGTATATGGTAGCTATACGGTAGGTGTAGTACATGTGCCTGTCCGCATAAACAGTTGCCAGCATCAACACAGCCACATTCTCACAGGGACGTACACACATTGACACACTTGGCAGGGTCTGGAATTTAACCCATCACTAGTGAGATTGCCACAACACATTACTGTGCAGGTATCACATGCGCCACAGGGGTCATACAGAGGTGATATGGGCAAAGGGTATGGGGAGATGTCTGACATCAGACAGCATGCTTCAGTATGCCAATGGGGGTTGTAGTGAGTGTGGATGTGATCATATACATCATACAACACACACACAAACACACAGGGTGCCAGTACTGAAATGCATGGGTGCATTTCTGCATGGGGTGTGGTGGTCGACTTTGCCAGATGGCTATACAAGGCTATCTGATGGGTATACCTTGGCATCAGGCCACATGACAATGGTCAGCATTGTGGCTCAGGACTGTAGTTTCTGCATTTGCCCGCACAGGTGGGTATTGTATCCCCCATCCAGTTACCTGGGTGACTATTGTGTGTGGCCAATGCTGTACATCGCTTGCTATGTATGTGTTCCTTAGTCCATGACATGGACGTTGTCTGGGATGTGCACACCTTCCACATGCATGTACAGTGACATGTGGCACTGTGCCTGGGGTGTCTGGCCCATGTTGTGTACACATATTATCATCAGATGTGCCAGTCTTGGCCACCTATGGCAGGAACTGATAATGGACAGTAGGTTTACCCTGCATCTACATTGATAGCATGCTAACGGTATTCCCTAGTGTCAGTGGCTTCTGTCCATACAGGACATGTTTTCAGGCATGATATGTCCTTTGTGAGTCAAGTGATGGCACCACAGGTGTTGCAGGTGTCCAGTGGGGAACATGGGGAAGGTGCACTGTCTGCATGTACATTCATATTGGACAGATGGACAGGGTGCCATGCCCTCTGTAGCCCACTGCAATAACTCCATAGTTACTATTCGTGGCCAATATGCAGTGTACTACCCCCATATTGGCTGTTGCCTAGGCATGTGTATGCGTATATGAGACATGGGTTGAGGGTGTGCTCTGGGTAATACTGGGATTGCTATCTGTGATTGCCTGGCCTTGATGTCATGTATGGGTATGGATTTGCACATCAGCCTCTCGGCTATTTCACATCTGTTATCCCTGTATGGTAGACATTGTGATAGCGCCACCATATAAGAAATGTGCAAAACCTGCTCCACATTGGACCCAGGTGTCACATACTCACACACACACACACACACACACACACACACACACACACACACACACACACACCTGTCATATGTGTGAGTAGAACCCCTAGATTACTGGAGTACTTTTTCCCCAAAGGTGTATATCACAGTGGATGACATCAGCAGGACTGGCAAAGTAGAACATTTGAATTGTAGTTAGTGTGGCTAGGCTAAAATGCATTGCTCCCTATGCAGACAGTGACACACACACACACACACACACACACACACACACACACACACACACACACACACACACACACACACACACACACACACACACATACACACAAAACATCCACAACCAACATGTGTGGGTATACAACCCCTGACAGAGGTCAATATCACACTACAGCATGGAGCTGTTATAGGACGCATGACAGGGATTTCTGGATAACTCCTTCCCTTAAGGTGTATTTCACAATGAATGACATCAGTAGGATTGCCAAAGTAGGGCATTTGAAATGTACTGAATGTTACTAGCTTAAAATGCATTGCTCCCTACACAGACATTGAAACATACACAAAACATCCAGAACTGCCATGGGTGGGAATAGAACCCTACCAGAATTCTATATCACACTACAGCAGTGCACAGTTACAGGATGCACTAGAGAGATTAATGGATTACAGTTTTCCCAGAGGTGTATTTCTAAGTGGATGACATCAGCAGCCTTGCCAAAGTTGAGCATTTGAATTGTAGGGAGTGTGACTTCCCTAAAAAGCATTGCTCTCTACATAAACAGACACACTTGCCAAGTCTGGGACTAGGACAGCTACCTAACTAATTATCACACTACAGCAATACACAGTTACAGGACATGTTACAGAGATTATGGGGCTACAACATTCCCAGAGGTGTATTTCTAGGTGGATGACATCAGCAGCCTTGCCAAAGTTGAGCATTTGAATTGTAGGGGGTGTGACTACCCTAAATAGCATTGCTCTCTATACAGATAGAGTCAGACAGACACACAAACTTGCCAAGTCTGGGATTAGAATAGCTACCTAATGAATTTATCACACTACAGCAGTACACAATTACAGGATGCACTACACAGATTACTGGGCTTCAGCCTCCCAGAGGTGTATTTCCAGGTGGATGACATCAGCAGCCTTGCCAAACTTGAGCATTTGAATTGTAGGGAGTGTGACTACCCTAAAAAGCACTGCTCTCTACACACGCATGTGCCAAGTGTGGGATTAGAACAGCTACCTAAATTACTTATCACTGCACAGCAATATACAGTTACAGGACACACTACAAAGATTACTGGGCTACACCCTTCCCAGGGGTGTATTTCTAGGTGGATGACAACAGCAGCCTTGCCAAAGTTAAGCATTTGAACTGTAGGGAGTGTGACTACCCTAAAAAGCAGTGCTCTCCACATAGACAGACATTTGTCAAGTCTGAGATTAGAACAACTATCTAATTTATCACACTACTGCAGTACACAGGTACAGGACACACTATGGAGATTACTGGGCTACAACCTTCCCAGAGGTGTATTTCTAGGTGGATAACATCAACAGCCTTACCAAAGTTGAGCATTTGAATTGTAGGGAGTGTGACTACCCTAAAAAGCATTGCTCTCTACACAGACAAACACACAGTTCCCATGTCTGGGATTTGGACTCCTACCTAACTATTTTATCACACTACAGCAGTACAAAGTTACGGGATGCACCACAGAGATTACTGGGTTAAAACTCTCCCAAAGGTGTATTTCACAGTGGATGACCTCAGCAGGCTTGTCATAGTAGGGCTATGGGGAGGGCAGTGTGTGTGCATGGGCCATAACCCATTCATCTAGGGGTTGGCATGCCGGCACACACAGGGCCATATTTCACAGGTACGTGTATACAGCTGGGTGACTACTTCCTTTTACAGTCATGTTGCACAGCTGGCATGTGCACCACATAGTCTGTAATGCTACCATATACTGGTGGCTAGTATCTGCAGTGAGTGACATCTGACACTCATGTGGTTGGGGTCCTTTGGCTGTGTGCTGGGAGGGACAGGCCTGGATGGCTCCTTGTCACAGTCACCCTCTTCCACACATCTATGTACATCTACCTTTGGCTTATTATAGTGTGTTGTCCTTTACATATATGTCTGTATTCCTATCCACTGTGTGTGCAAGGCATGAGTGGTGCATACTGATGAGTGTCTGCACTAACAACTGCGACTGCCAGACATGTCTGGTCCACTGGTGTTTGCAGACATGGCCTTCATTTTGTGTGAGCATGCCCAGTATACCCATCTGTATTTAATGTGTGGATCGAGTCCAGGTAGTTAGTACTGCAGTGCTGACCTTTGTGTTGTACACCGACAGGTGGCATGCTGTTTCTGCAGGGTATCCATCAAGCATTTGGCATTGACTGTTCCTACATTTCTGCATAGGATGGGGGGGCTCACCTGAGTATTTCTACATTTCAACACAGGATTGGGGGTGCACACCTGACTGTTCTTGCATTACTACATAGGGGGCACACCTGTCTATTTCTACATTACTACACAGGGTTGGGGGGGGCAAACCTGACTGTTATTACATTGCTACATAGGATGGGGGGAGGCACACCTGTCTATTTCTACATTTCTACACAGGATGGGGGGGACACACCTGACTGTTCTTACATAACTACCATGGTGGGGGCACACCTGTCTATTTCTACATTTCTACACAGGGCTGGGGGGGGCACACCTGACTGTTCTTGCATTACTACACAGGGGGCCACACCTGTCTATTTCTACATTACTACACAGGGTTGGGGACACACACCTGACTGTTATTACATTACTCCATAGGATAGGGGGAGGCACACCTGTTTATTTCTACATTTCTACACAGGATGGGGAGCACACCTGACTGTTCATACATTAGTACATGGTGGGGGCAAACCTGTCTATTTCTACACTTCTACACAGGATTGGGGGGGCACATCTGACTGTTATTACATTACTACGTAGGATGGGGGGCACACCTGACACTTGTACACATTTGCTATGACTGTACTGGTATGTCAGGTACTCTATTTCATTCTGTATTCTTATCTATCATGCTGACTAGAGGCATAACAGTGTACTACAGATCGTAGCTTTGGATGCCCTACATATTAGTGTCTGACTTCCTACCCTTCAGAACTAACATCCCACTGCTTGACCTGCTGTTGTCTGTCTGTGTAGTCTGGGGGGGGGGGGGTTAACCATAGCCATCATTCAGGGGCCATAGCACAGGCTCTGTTTGGGTTTGTCTACACCTGCTCTGCTGGCTGAGATTGTTGTTGAGTATGTGAACCACCCTGACTGGCATGTGTGGGTCATATGGACACACATGTCACTCAGCACATTTCCTGCAGTGGGTTTTGTCACCCTGTGTATTACTGGCTAGTATCGTGACTCCAGTATGTGTTATAGATGTCATGGTGCCACTATGAGTGTCTACTATCTGCTGCCATAACATTCAGCCACCCTATTCCCTTCTATGCTCATATCCATACCATAGGGACAGATAACGACACATTCTACTCCATTTTGCAATTGGTATGTTGATTGACTTACCTTGAGGGTGTGCCAGACCTGAAGATGGTGCTGGAAGGCTGCCTATGTTGGATGCACATAGTACACTCCCTATACATGGCTGAGCACAGGTAGTGTCATGTTTGGCATCCCTTTTACTGTATTTGCAAGTCAGAGAGAGGTGTCATTCCCTGGGTCCCTACTGTGTTAGTGTATGTGCTATGCATTGTCTCTTTGCTGCAGCCTCGGCATACTGGGCACGCCTCCATCTGCATACTGGGGCAGGCTCAGGTTGTTCCTCCTCCGAGTCACTCTGTGCCTGTGCAGGCCTTGGTATTAGTGGGGGGCTGTGTGGCCCTGCCTCATGCTGTTCCTGCTGCAGCTGTTTCCGCAGGATCATATTGTGTAGCATGGCACATACCATAACAATTTGGGTACATGTAGCTGGTGAGTACTGCAAGGCTTTACCAGATATGTCCAGACACCGGAACCATGACCTGAGCATCCCAAACACACTCTCTATTATAAGTCTGGTCTGTGCCTGTGCTTCATTATGGAGTCCCTGTTCAGGTGTGTGTGCATTTCTGATGGGTGTCATCAGCCACGGCTCCAGTGTGTAACCAGCATCCCCCACTAGGTGACCATAGGAGATGTCCCCATTGGCAAATCTCTGGGACAGCTGCATCAAATGCCATATGTGGGAATCTTCATAGCTTCCAGGCCAGCTAGCACACACATTCATTATAATGCCTTGGGAATCACATACAACCTGGCAGTCGATGGAGGAGATGCCCCTGCAGTTGATGTAGGCCCTACCCTGATCACCAGGTGGTGCTTTGATGCATATGTGCATGCAGTATATAGCACCCACTACCTCAGGGTATTCTGCTATTTGATGGTAGAGACGCATATTGCTGGCGAACACCTCACGGGTGTTGAGGAAATATATGTGCTCACTGGCATGTGCTGACATGGCATCCAGGAAGTGGTGGAATTCTCTGAATGCTGATGCCTGTGAGATTCTCATGATATCCTCAGTTGAGCTTTAGGAGGAACCTGTGGCTATATTTCCAAGGCCTACACATCCATTGGTATCCACAGAGATGGGTTCCCCTCGATCAGCTTGGTGTGTCAGGTGTGGCCGGCACAGCTAAACAATTTGCTGTAGGTGGTCTCAGTCCACCCTATAGCACTCTACTATCTCCAGCTCATGTAGCCCCTGGTAGGTTACCTTGGGTCTTTACACTCTTCTCCGTCTCCTCACTGTGGGTTGATCGGCAGCATTCGCATCATCACCACCCTCAGCCTCTTGCACATGTTGTTCTATGTTGCCTGTTGCAGCCCTACTCATTTTTGTAGGTTTGTTTGTTACAATTTCTCCATTTGTATACACCAGTGGTGTAGAGTGTGGGAAAAACCAGAGAGGAAGGTGCTTGCATAGTTTATAGTAGTGTTCTGGGCTGGGCTGGTCTGCTGCATGTGTAATTGGCTGATTCTGATATATTTCACCTGCCAACTAAGCTAATTCTCCTTGATTACCTTCCTACTGCTGTTTTCCTTTCCCATTGCCTTCCTGTTTAAGCCTGGGTGTGCGCGGCACAAAATCAGTGCTCAAATGTGCACAGTGCTGCTATTTCCTGGTTTAACTTCTTTTTTATTCCTGTAAAACTGGGTGTGTGGTGCACACACCTGCTTAGGCTTTTTAAAGAATGCTAGGAAGGTTTGGACACACCTCCTAGCTTAGCTGTACTAAGCTGGGAGCAAACCCGAACCACAGGGCTCCAATCTGCTTACAGTATGCCTGACACCCCCCCCCCCCATGATCTTACCTAACTCCTAGGCTTGCACCAAGCTATTCCTACTCTTTCACTGTTGGGACCTGGCTCACATGCTGTGGAAAACTGAGATTCACTATTATTCCCCTCATTTGCATAGGATTGCCTGCTAATGCATAGTTACATGTCCCACACTGAGCCTCCCCCCTTAGCAAACACTATTCACTGGCCATGTTGTCTTCTGCCTGCCATTGACTTGCATGGCAGAATACTGATTTTAGTTAGAATGCTTAATGTAGGTTCATTTTGTTATTTTTCCCCCAATCCCATTTGTGCGCCATTGCCCTAAGCTTAAACAGTCGAGATCGGCTAAAAAAAATAAAAGTTGATTTTTGTATTTTTTATTCAGTGTTTGCAATGCCAGTGGTCTTATACTTGGTCATTGGCATGCTTACTACATGATATGCAGACTTTATTTGGAGCTGTCACAGCTCCGTTTAGGATTTTACAGAAATGGACTCGGTTACTGAGTACATTTCTGCAGATAGCACTAGTCCTGCACGGACGGTTACAAGCTTCCTGGATTGCAAAATCACTTCATTTGCATAGATTTGTCCTGCAAATGGGGTGATTTGCATACAAGGGTTTCATCCATGCAGAATTAGTGCAGGAGTGCTCATGTACGCCCCTGCAGGCTGTTCCTAGATCGCACAGCAGACATATTGCCTGCTTGAGCTCCTGCACCAATCTTGCATGCCATGCAAGCTTTCGATAATCAGGGGGAATGATGCGTGCAAACACTTTCTTATATGAAAAACAAAGGACATTTTGCAGCTTTTGACATGGTCTTTAACCCCAGTCCTACACATTACCTCACAAAATATCCTATCCCCTACTCAAATAAAGTTTATCTGAAAGTACAATTAGGTTTAGTTTTTTTTTTTTTTTTTGTTTATTTGTTTGTTTTTCAACCAGTCATTAATGGAAAATGTTTATGTTTCTTTTTTGATTGGTATAGGTTTAGAATTTTGTATTTCTGGTATGTGTTAATTTTGCATTTAGACATTGATGTAGTGTGAGTCACTGCTTCTAGATATCAAAAATAATGGATAGTATTTATTTATTTATGTATTTATTCATTGACATTTGGGTCAGAAACCCATTTTCAGCAGAGGCCCGGGAAGAAAAGCTTTAGTTACAGATTAACATTTTTACAACAAAATAATATTTATAAAATATCAAGATAATATTGGCAATAATAAAACAGTGTGTAAAAATGTTTTATACAGTTTCCTAGAGATTAGTAATTCACAAAGTAGAAAGTTGTATACAATCTGGTGGTACTTTTCTGTTATCGTGGCAACACATGTCATGAGCGGTTGGAATGTTACCACATAACTGAGACTGATTTTTCATAAACTATATTTCCACTAAGGTGAACGGGTGGGTAGTCGCCCAATTTCCCGAATTCGTATGCATGGTGTAACAGTAGTAACCATAATTTACCCATGATTTTCGTCTCTCAGCATCCTGGTCTTCGTATAATGTATGATGCTTAAAATTTATTAAGTTTTCTGTCACAATCCCTCGCCCACTCTCTCCGTATTCTTGAGAATGTTTATTTCCTGTTAAGTTCACGTTCGTAAAGTTCTGACTTTTTCATTTCACCATTGGCTGCACATAAATGTGTTACTCAGGTATTTTATACATTTTGTTTTCAGGAGCTGTGGAGGTTTTTCCACCAGCAACTTTGATGCCTCACTTTCAAAGAGCTCTGTTAATGTGACCTCCCAGCTGTCCATATATAATAAACATGTTTCTACAGTGTAATTATCATTTTTGTCTTAGAAGCCATAGAGCTTTAGCCCCCCCCCAAAAAAAAAACATTTGTGCGTGTGTGTGATATATATTAATAAAGAAATTAAAGAAATGTGAACAATACATAAAAATGAACACATTCATCCTTTTCTTTAAGGGACTTAAGAGCTGGGATGCATACACATTGCTGTTTAAATAAATAATGCAGTCAGTGACAGTCTTCAAGGAAAGTAGAACTTTTTGTATAAACATCATTGGCAGCAGTGTGATCTTTGCGATCGCGGACTAACATTCCAAATGCTGATTACAGCTATTGCCCGGATAACGGAAAGGTGCCCAATCTGGTTAGGTGTTAGTGGTAGGCATAAAACATTTTTAATGAAATTTATTGTATGGAGGGAAAAGATAGTAGATACATTAATAATAAAAAGATTCACTTACGGAATCAGTACATGGGAAGTTTAGGATTTAGCATAATAATGATTAAAGAGACAAGACAGTGATTGACATACCTTAACTTTTGTAGAAAAAGTAAACAAAGTATTAATAAATTATTACTGGAAGTCAAAAGATTCATACTAGTCAGCAAATTCTTAGAATTTTTATGGCAGTCTGTACTTCAGGGCACAAGGACAGGTTTGATTGTTTTTTTAGGGTGGGTTTGAATGTTTTTCTGGAGTTGAGATGTGTAATAGAGGTGGGTTAGGGCATTCCATAATTTTGCTATTGAATGTGAGTACAAGCTTTGTCCAGCTCTCTTCTTGGGATTTGGATATGCTTAGAGCTGTTTATTAATGGAACAAAGATTCTGGGAGGGGATATAGGATTTTAGGACAGAATGAAGAAAGGAGCAGTTTTCTGGGCTGTATATTAGTTTATGAGCAAGAGTTAGTTGGATGCAATCCAAGTAGTGACGGAGTTCAAACCATTTCAATTCTTAATGACCTGGCAGTGGTGTGTGTGGTTTGGTAGGCTAGAGGCAAATTTTGCAATTTTATAATAGCACAATTCTAGTTTGTTACTTAAAGATGTGTGAAGGTTGGTAAAGATGGGGGAGCCATAGAGGAGGGAAGGGAGTAGAAGGGTATTTGCCAGTTTATTTTTGTGAGTTTATCCAAATAGCGTTTATGTCTGTAGAGTTTGCCTAGTTTAAAATGTGGGGTTTTTTATTGTATTAAGAATATGTTGTTCAAAGGATAGTTTGTCATCTATAGCAATGCCTTTTAATGTTGCTGTCTTTACTACTTCAATTTCAGTCTTGTTTTGGGAGTATATTTTAATTTCCTGTGGAGGTGGTTTAGATGAAATATTAGTAGCTTAGAGGTTTGGGGATTTAATAGTAGGTGTGATTCGTTAAGCCAAGTTTCTATGGTTGAAAAGGCATTTTGTGTTATTTTTAGGAGATCTGGGAAGTTGTTAGAGGAGAATACGATATCAGAATCATCAGCATATTGGATGAGTGAACTTTGAAGAGTGACTGCATGGAGATAATTTATAAATACATTAAAAGGTAACAATCCAAGAATGGACCCTTGGGGGACTTCTGTTTTATTAATCAGATAACCAGATTGATTGTTTTGCCATCTGACCAATTTCTCTCTGCTGTTTAGATATCTGGAGAACCAGGTAAGAGTGTGTTTGGAACATCCTAGTGTTGCTAGTTGTTGGAGTAGTTTAGTATGTAATACTGTGTCAAAATCGTTAGATATGTGTAATAGGACTACTGATGTCAATGCTTCAGTGGATATGTTCTGGGTTGTCCAAGATGGAAAATCTTCAAGAATAGGGATGCTTTGACCTGGGGGAATATACAGTGCTGCTATGTATAAATGTTTATTATTATTTATGTCTAATGATGCTAGTAGAATTTCCATGTTGTCAAAAGGATGGGATAGGTTTAGGAAAGGATGTAATGGTTAAGGAATTGTGGTAGGTCAAAGCTACACCCCCTCTTTCTTTTGGAGTCTATCTTTGCATAGGATATTATAACAACTAGGAACTAATTCAGTGTCAGAGATATGTGGCTTTAGCCAAGTTTCTGTAATAGCTATGATGTCAGGGGTTTATTGAGAGAACCAGGCATGAAATTCTGTAATTTTGTTGCAAATACTCCATGTGTTGAATGTTATTGTAACGAGGTTCTGGGTGTTAGTAGGTGTCTTAGATGAGGGATAGGGAGTTTGGCTGATATCGGGAGAGAGGGAAGGGCCAGGATTTGGATGTATGTCTCCGCTTAGAGATAGTAATAAGAGATGATTTATAAGGTGTGAAAAATAGTAGGTTTTAAAAGAGGACATAGCTAAAGTATATGGTATTATTTTGAGTTTTTTGTTGATGGGGAGGACTCTGAATTTGGTAGTGTATACACTGCCAAAAGTCAATAAAGATGACATGATGCTAGAGAAGCTATTTATATTGGGTTGTGGTACTGTAGTTAGGGAACAAGTTCTTGCAGTTAATGATAACTGCATGTTGTGGAGGTAGGTAACTCTGATTAGTGTGATAAGGCAAATGCTGAGAGAGAAAATGATGATAACTAACTGTATAGTGCTGAGAATTTTGTAAAATAACTGATAAATGATATGTGGTAGAGGTGAATAAGATATTTGGGGAAAATGGTTGGCGTTTAAAGTATTATTGGCAATTAATGGTTGCTGCTTGGTTGCGGTTGTGGAGTAGTTGGGTGTGGTTGTGAAGTAGTTGATTGGGTGATGGCATATAGGGGATATAATCATATATATATATATATATATATATATATATATATATATATATATATATATATATATATATATACCATGTGCTTTAATTGTCAAAAATTTTAAGTACTTGAAATATTGGATAATGAGTTTGAAAGTTAACTTTTCGTACATTGCCAGCATTTTGATGGGTTGTATCTACAGCATGCAGAGTTGCATGTCAATGTTTTTTTTTTTACTTTTTCAGCTATTATTTTCAATTATTTTGTGACAATGTTAGCAACATCAATATTTGGCTGTATAAAAGTTATTAAGTACCAGACACACATACACACACACACACACACACACACACACACACACACACACACACACACACACACACACACACACACACACACACACACACACACACAAAATGATTTCCCAGAAAACCTTAACTTTTATGAGGAACAGACCAAAAATATAAGGTAAAAATCTGGACAGTCTATGAATACCTATACAGTTGAGAGATACATACACATCGATTTATATATCTATATCTTTATCTATATCTATATCTATATCTATATCTATATCTATATCTATATCTATATCTATATATGTCTCTTTCTCTCCATTGATATATATATATATATATATATATATATATATATATATATATATATATGTAAATGCATATCTATCTAATCTATCTATATTTATATTTATATAGATAGATAGCGCCATTACGTGATGGAATACATTCTTTTCTAATGTAGTTTGTTCAAGAAAAAAATTACTGAATGAATTTATTACAAAAAGAATGAATGTCACAGTGATATTTTAGCAAGATCCCTAAATATCGGAGATAAGGCAATCTTCTCCTTTCTACATTATAATTCAGTCTCAGAGTTAGCATATTTAAGTCAGTAGGGGGGTTAAAGGATGGCATTCCCCACATGGAGGGTGCAAGAAGGCTTGCCCCTGCAAAATATTTATGAACACTAATTTCGTATTATGTGCCAAATATTAAACTTCACCAGACACCAAACTCCACCAAATTATCGGTCATTTGTTGCTACACAGAAGCAGATTTTATTTCAGGACAAAGAGCTACTGAGCTAGTGCCTTGGCTTATGCCTTCAGGATTCAAAGTATGTAGCTCTTTGTCCTGAAATGAAATCTGCTTTTGTATGCCAAAAGTGGCTGATAAACTCCTGCAAAATAGACTTGCACTTTCAAATGTCCTTACTTTGATAATTCTGTCCTTCAATATATTTTATATGGGAGAGCAATTGAAAATAAGTGTACTTTGATAATTTCCCATAAACCATATATACATACATACATACAGGTGATGTGCTTTTGGTCTAACTGCTCATTTGCTGACATTCATTTGATTGACTACCTTTGGTTGATATATGCAGATGGTTGACAGTTGAATGAAACTGGCAGTCCTTGGGTAGGCAAATATTCCCCTTCCACAGAGATTGTGCAGACTCAGAGTTGGCATATATAAATAGCAGGAGGTGTGGGGGTGCAGCTCATCACATGAGGGTGTACAAGGGGTCTTGCCCCTTGCAAAACTGATGTTATTTTTTACATGAGCCAAAATTTTTTTTTGATGCATGCATTAACTTGTTAATGTTTGGTTTGTCGACCTCGGCCTTTTGGAGTGTACAGGAAAATAGTACTAGCCTTCTTTCTTGGATGTGATATGCATGCAAATAATGCTGTTTTTTTCCAACAAGATTATTTAAATTTAAACTAAATTTAAAATACAATAAATTGAGGTGTGAAGTCCAGGTAGCAAGAAACAGGGATCACTAAATATCCTTAAAGAAGAAAAGCTACAAGCTTTACTGCACCAACCTGAACTTGAACGATAAACAGTGCTATGCTACAATGTTTTACTAATATTTTTTTTTCTTTTAACAGTTCATTGAGTCTTCTTCAGAAAAACTACAATGAAGAAAGAGAATCTGTGGTAATCAATATTTAAAAAATGCAACCGAAAACACAGGCAGGTGTTATTTATCTTTATTTACTGCAATGTGATAACTAGGTGGGTGGGTTAATACACTGGCCCTTTTCATGTAAAGATTGCAAACACTGTATATATAACTAATAAGCATCTCATATAACTGTGCTTCTGAAAATGCTAACTTGTGATTGATATTGTTTGTACTTTATGCATAGCAAATGCATTATAGCCTATAACATTTGCCCACCATGTATATGTTCACTTTATGTAAATCACTCAATGAATATTACTTTTGTTCATTGTTTTGTTGGAGCCTGAGTGGTAGCTGAAAAGTGACACTGCACCTAATTACTTATCACATTTTCTTTTTAAAAATAAAGGTAAATAAGTAAGATTTGCTTTACCCTTTTTTTTTTTTTTTTACAAAATAGTCCATTTACCTCTCAACCTCTCAGTGAAAGAAATCTGGATAGAGCCAAAAATAATCGGGGGGGGGGTGCTAAAGCCCCAAAATAGCAACAGATGTTAAAAACTGCCCCTATAAATGTAGAAAATTGCCAGAATAACAGGTTTTGCATTATTATGAATTTTCTAAAGGATATGAAGTTTGATGCTAAATGTCTGTCATTATTTAATACTATTTAGTGACTTCAACCTTCAGTGATTGGCCTGAAAATCACAGTTTTTATGAGGAGCAGACCAAAAATATGAGGCAAAAATCTGGACACTGCAAATAATGCGGACACTGGAGAGATATGAAATAATAAAATTTTTACACTAAATCTCTGTATTCAAGATGTACAGACAATCCTTACTAGTCATCCTGTAAAAATCACATTTAGGATAGTTCATCAAAGTGCATCCTTTCTTACAAGATGTCTTTAGTTTTACACTAACTTTGAATTATTGCCAAAGAAATCATTTAGCCTGCATTTTTGAAAATTTAATATCAATAACAGTTTGTAAACAAATAGCTAGCATGACATTAACTTCTCTAGGAATGTAGGCATCCGACTAACATTAATTATTTTGGTATATCATTATTTTTGTCTTGTTTTGCCCACATTATCATATCTTTCACCTGCATTTCTTAATCTCAGAATACTTTGCTTAAGGAGAAAGTATCAAGAATGCTAGAAAAAGTTAGACATTAAATGACTTGCCTTTGAATAACATTTCTCTTATTTTCTTAATATTTGCAGGATACAAAAAAGCAGAGTGATTTGATTAAGTGTTACTTTTAGCAACCATGTATCTTTCAATCTATCACCTTATTTTTAAATAGCTCATTTCATTATCAGACCTGTATTTCAAGAATTTTAAAAATACTTAATTAACATTTAGCACCTCAATTAGTCCAATACTAATCCATTAAGTTAAATTATATTGTAGAAAATACAGCTATTTTATTTCACTTTCATGCTGTGCCTTAATATCATCACCTTTATAGATTCCTGAAATTCCTATTTTCTAGAAGAAACCTGCTAATGCACTATGTCCTTCTTTTGTCTTGAGTGTAGGTTTGGATGGCACAGTGGTGTCACCTCACAGCAAGAATTTCTCCAGTTCAATTCTCAGCTACGGTGCCTTCTGTGTGGAGTCTGCATGTCCTCCCTGCATTCATGTGGGTGTGCTCTGGGTTCCTCCCATGTTACAACGACATGCATCTGGAGCATTTCTCCCCGGGCCTCTGCTGAAAATTGGCTTTGTTCCAAGTCAGACTTTCTTGGTTAACAAATGTTAAATAAATAAAAGGTTGTCAGAAAATATCCAATGTGTTTTTATGTGAAAATGTATGTCCTTGTGTTTTAAAGGAATTTTGGAAATTTTGAAGATAAATGTTTTTGGAGCTATATTATGCTACTTATGTAATATACCTGAATATAACTTATAAACCGATTAACAGATATATACCATTTAAATGTTTTTTACTCTACAGTCCTTTATAACAGCAGAAAATGTATAGCTTTCTACTATGTAATGATTTTCTTTTGATCTCTTTCTTTATAATTAATCACTTCAAGTGTTATATGAAATTCTTCAGTTTATAATTTTTAACATTGATGTAATGACCGCTATTCATAATCTAAATGAGTTACAGTTATCTGCAAACAGCTATTTTACACGGATATAGAAATAAGGTCAGTAAAAGGCATTTGCACTGAAAATGGAGAAGTGAAGTATTGTTTAAAAACATGCTGACATTTTGCAAAAGAATAAGTTGTATAAAGTTTGTCATTACAAACTTGCGAATTACTTTGCAAAATCGTGAGTATTGTTGTTTCCACTCCACCTGTGGACCAGAATGGGCCCAATTGCAAGATGGGCAGAATCTATATCACCAACTACTTCAGGGAAATGTGCTGTCCCATAAAAAACACCATATTTCTGGCTTGGTCTTGAGGCGACACCGGTAAACAGATGTACTGATCCACACTCACCAAGAGTACATCGAGCAATTGCTTCAGTATCCTTGAGGCAGAAGCCTTTGATTCCCCAGTCTGTTTCTGGAAGGTGTCTGTAGCAAGTATAGTGAAGGTTATACATACTTTGGTGTCCACAAGATTTGGAAGTCCACTCATTCCACCAGTGCCATTATTAGGGAGGGGGTCAGACATGCCCACCTAAACCTTTATAATGTCCCTGTCCAACATGAACTTAGCAAAAATTTCATGGTTATCAATGTTATAATGAGTAATCCTTTGCTTATATTTTTGCCTTCTTGGTGCCAGTGAGCACTACTGGGCACAAGCAGTTTTAGTCCAGTCAAGACAAGCAGCTCAGACCTAGAAATAGCAAAACTTGCAGCAATTGATAGTGTTTTCACCGACTGCAACTCTGATAGATTTGGCGATGCTTCCCTTTATATACTACATCTGCAACCAGCATGGAAAAGTGGGGAGATCTGACTATAAATCACAAATGGTGTAAAAACGTACTTCATTATCATATGAAGATTTACTTCACTCCTCATTTCCATCCCATTACTTGCATCCCAGCTGTGCACATTTATGCACATCTCAGAACGCCTAACCACATTTGCAGAAATGACTATGAATACCAGTCAATAAAGCAGTCAAATCTGTTAGAACAATTATTAGTTTTCAGCCATTTGCTGACAAAGGTGGCCTTTCTCCAAAAACTCATACTATTCTCAAAATTGATTTTCTAAATATGTCAATTTTAAACAATTTACAGATTCATAGATTCATAGTTAATAGGCATACAGTCCAGGAGACAATTGAGGAGTGTAGTGAAATTTTTCATTTACCACACAGCACTGCCTAGCTAAGTGAATTGCACAGAATCCCACCATAGGAAAATGGAGGCTATAGAAATCAAACCTGGGCTGTACCACAAGGAACAGCTTGTTAACAGTTCACAGTGTTAATCCTCTGCACTAACTGTGAAAATGTATTCAGGTAATGTATACTTATTTTTTACATCTATACAAGTTACAATTTATCATGAGGTAATGTGTAACTTTTCTTTACAAATACATATATTAAGACTTTTATGATTGCATACCATTTCTGTTGGTTGTTTTTTCATCACGCATTAATCAAACACAATAAAAATGTTATGACTCTTCTACTGATGGCCATCTCAGTAAAAATTATAACTTAACCAAATGCACTAAAAGAGACATTAGACAGAAACATAGACTCTGTATGCAGATTATGACATATTATGTTTTTTAAAACAAGTTTATTCTGTCAGACATGTACATGGTGTATACTCAGATTTTGCATGCTAAACAGAATATTTGTTTTATATTTCATTGGCTAACATTGTGCACTCCTTTTAAGTTACCATTGTTGGTAATGTAACAACTAATAGTATATTTTCATTTTTAAATATATCTTCCCTCTTATTATGTCTCGGTAATCAATTATGAGTGTACATTCTATTATTACTGCTATACCATACAAATGATACTTTTGCCGTAATTGTATCACAATCCCAGATCTATATATAACACAAACTGGATGCAGACTAAAAACATAAACTCTTTATTGTTAAAAATACAAATAAATATACTGGTTAATTGGTTGTATTTGTATTTTTAACAATAAAGAGTTTATGTTTTTAGTCTGCATCCAGTTCGTGATACAATTACAGCGAACATCTCGTATTTGTGGATTATTCTTGGTTGTTTCGCTGTATAAGTCTTTATACAAATGATACTGAACAAGCTACATTTGTTTGTTGTGTCAGTAGTAAAACTGTCCTTTACCCAGATAAAAAAAAAAACATTCTTTAAAAAACAATCAACTAACCTCAAAGACAAATAAATAAATAGATAAACACATATCGCATGTTCACATTCCCTGCCCATTTGGCCACTAAAAGATAAAATAGTGATCCATGTGATTTGATTTTCTGTCTCTTCTGATATCCCAGTAAATATATATTAATAGCTCTTATTTAATCCCTCTTATACAATACCACATTTTCTTCATTCTGCCACATTGGCAAAAAGGCTCCTTGATGTATAACAACTCAATATGGGGGAGGGGGTATAGATTTCATAATATCAGCTATGAGGATTACAGTTTGCTTGTTTTTTTAGTTTGTGTGAGATCAACTCATGCAACACTATAAGAGTTCACCTAGTCTGCAAATTCAAAAATGTTTGATAACGCCCCTACAAGTCAATTAAAATATATAAATATGTATATCATATTAATTATTTAAGATTTTGACTGATGGTTAACTCATGCTGTCCACATGTAAATGTTTAGTAGCCTTATCTGAGCTTGTCACATACATTCAAGGGAATCCCATCATACATGAGAAAGAACAAGCCTTCCTGTAAAAAGAGGCATATAAGCCATTAAAGGCCTGCAGAAACTAAAAAAAAACAAGAAGTAAAAGGTTCTTTAAAAGAAATTAAATTAAAAATATATATATATATATATCTTGGAAATAGCTGCCCACCCATTACTGAAATAGATTCTCATAACTATAGTAAAGCAACCTGAAATAATAGAGCAGTGACTTGGTATGTATGCTAAACACTTAAAAATAAATACAATATATTACCAACTCAACATTTCTAGCAATTCCATTCTCCAAAGAAAAGCATCTTCAGAAAAAAGAGAAATGACTTAAAGGCACTGTGAAGCTTGTGCCACTCTTTCTCAAGAGCCTGCAAGACTGAGCACATGCACATGAAAACAACAACAGTATCCATCTTGTACCTTATCAGAGTTGCTGTGACTCCAGCAAGTAAAACTTAAGATTATATGACTGACCAGCTGTGAGATCAGCTCCATTGACCCAAGCACTGATATTTACTCCTCTAGCTAAAAGCATCCTATCTTAGGTATCTACGACTGAGCTTCAGTCCTCAGAAATCTTTCCTCCATTGCTAAAACCATAAACATACAGAAATAATTCTGACCAGAGTCTTATGCTGCTGGAAGCTATTCCTTACAAGGAATATAACTCTTCATATGGTACTCTAACAAAACTCTAGGATCTTTTGGTAATCATAGACTTTTCTCTCTCATGCCTACCAAGCTTCTCCCTCAACTTATTGACACTGATTAGCCTACTACCACTTTCACAAACTCCATTCACACAATGCTACTCTTCAACACTCTTCACATTTCCCTTCTCACTACTACAGTTCAGGTCCGTTTTTTTTTTTTTGTATGAAGCTTTTCAACTTTGGAAAAGGGCTTTGCGATCATTGGGACTTCCTATTAAACAAAACAAACAAAAAATAAATAGATAGACAGATAGATATGTAAACAAATAAATTAATTAATGTAAAATAATCCAGTTCACTAGTCTTAAAAATCAAAGAGTCATACTGGCATAATGTCCATCCCAGAGAGGCATACAGGGGGACATATTCAATACAAAAGCAATCTTCAGTTCCGATCAATGAACCAAAAAAACCTACCCACAAGACCAAATTCTTTACCACATACTGTTACAGGACCTTTATTTGGAACTGCCAGTCCTATGAACCAAGCATCTATTCTAGTTCCTAACACCAAATATAAGTAGCACAAAAATACAATGTTGTTGTTATCTTTTGGCTTTTCCCAGTTAGGGGTCACCACAGCGGAACTCCGGTCCGCTAATGATTGGCAGTAGAGCTGGTACCTCGGCGTTTAACCTTCCACGAAGGCACGCCCATTTACGCATGTCTTTTGAACGCCCATCCAACCGTGGTCTTCAGTGATCCAGACTATTCTTCATAGCAAACTATATATATATATATATATATATATATATATATATATATATAAATATATCTATATATATAAAACTACATCTACAGAACCTAGCATATGTCTATTACTCCCAGCATAACATCCGACCCATAAAATATAAAACCCTACCTTTTCATATGGAGGCAACCATCTAACCACCATTACTTATATAAACTAACTCTATACAGCACATCCATGAACATAACTTAAGAACACACAAACAGTGCATCCCTGATTGTAGCAAAATTAAATCAGACTGGTTGTGATTATGCTATAATACACAATCAATAATTCTTTATATGACAAATGTCTGTCTTAATGCCTACAACTCAGTTTCAAAATAAAAACATGACTTGTACCACTACACCATGACAATAGCCAAAAAGAACTCATACCTCTATAACATATTGATAACTGGTAGTTATGCCAGGATTGGTATAATGGTTAATGTGTTTTCCTCACAGGCATAAGGCACTGGGTTTAATTCTTACCTTTGAAAGGGAAACTTCCTAGGCTTGAAATGGTCCATAAGGGCAGCTGGCCTAGTACTTTCCTATAAACTGAACAATGTAATTGCTTTAATGGATCATTATTTCAGGGTACAGGGAGGCAAGAGGCATCCATTTTCAACAGCTGCCCAATATGCTCTGAAACTGCTGATGGAAAAGTGATTACACAGAAAACTTCTCACTGGGATTTCCAAGGAAACCGCAATTTCAGTCAGCCAGAAAAAGATGACATGAAAGATAAATCATCTTTTTCTGGCTGCCCAAGCTCACAGTTATCAAAGCCTATGTGAGTGTTTCTCAGGCATATCAATCAACTTCTTTAATCAAGAATTTTGGACAAAGCTAAAAAATTCCAGGGAATTGAAGATTCAAAACCTGGGACAATTTTTAAGAATTACTTATGCATTTAAAATTTCATTAGAACTGGTTTTGCATCAATATGCATTTTCTAATTAATACAAGTTGTTGTTTGTCTTTTGGCTTTTCCCGGTTAGGGGTTGCCACAGCGGAACTCTGGTCCACTAATGATTGGCAGTAGATTTTCCCAAACGCCGTGGTGCCAGCTCAACATTCAACCTTCAACAAAGGCATGCCCATTTACGCATGTCTTTCGAACGCCCACCCAACCATGGGGAGGACATGCAGACTCCACACAGAAGGCACTCCTCGCACTCCAGCCGAGAATCGAACAGGAGAACCTCTTGCTGTGAGGCAACAACACTACCTCTGCACCACCATGGATATGAAACTTTAATGTCTAGCATTACTGACTGGCTGTAACCCTTGGCATACCTCTCAATTTTTGCTTAAGAATTCCAGACAAAGCCAAACATGATAGTGGGGGTGTTAGGGTGCCATAATCAGGAACAGATTTTAAATTTTGCTCTATAAACTTAGAAAGCTGCTAGAATAACAAGTTTTGTATTTGCATGCATTTTCTGAAGGGCATGAAGTCTCAGACTTGAATGTCTCATTAGTTAGTCTGCACAGTCCTCAGTGGTTTATCAAAAAAACATACATTTTATTAACAGACAAAAACATATGAGGTAAAAATCTGGGCATAGTAAAATTCTGGAGAGATGAGAGGCATGATCCTAAGTGATTTAGTAGAAAATCAAATATTTTACACAAGGGATAGGGTAAAAACATGAGGCAAAGTCAGGGATACTCTGCAAAATTCTGAACAGTTCATTGATTGCTGTTTGCCTACCAGGTAAGTAGTCTAGTCTATTGACCCTTTTCAGCCACCACTTGAGATCAACAGCAGTAAAGATAACAGTTTACACAAGTACAATAAGACAATCCATTCATGTGCATTGTACAGTTGAGGTATGTTTAAGGTGGCACAGACCTGCATGTTTATTGCCTTTCACCCACTGAGTACCAGGGCAGACTTTGGCTGTCCTGTCTAATAGCTTGTTTTCCACAGAATTTGAGACAGAAGTGCATCATTTCACTAGAGTTACACTGACTTCCAGTGTAGTAATCATTTTGCTGCATTTAATTATTCATTTATTCTCTTACACCCACTTTATGCAATTCAGGATCATTATGGGGCTAGCAAAGATTTTCTAACAATCTATGAGAGTAAGCCATAAAAACAGTTTAGATTCATAGATGCATTGATGTTCCAAGACCAACAAATCTCATTAACATTCACACATTGCCGGACCCTCCCTCAGGCAACATCCATTTTTCAAAGAAGGTCACACCAGTAAAACCCCAGGGTAAATTTGTGGATACCCATCCAGCCACTAGTTTATGTTTAAAGTAAGATAGTGAATTGCACTGCTTAACAAGTTGGGGAAGTTTATTCCAAAGGTTTTAGATATGTTGCTTATAAGCATGTGTCTCCACTGTGTACTATCTATCTGATGGTGAAGATCTAGGTCCTGGGTTCTAGTATTGGTGGAGATATTGGACTTGCCCAGAAGCAGGACATCCAGAACAATTGGGTCACTACTGGTGCAGCAAGCAAGACAGATCTCGCCTCAAAAATCTTCAAGTCAATGAATAAAAGTATAGAGCTTTCAGGATATCTTCATCATTCAGGAATTTTAGGCCTGTGATCTTTTTGGTTAGGAATCTTTAGGGTTTAGCTAATTGTTTGATATGATTAATGAGGTACACCTCAAAGGGTCATTGCACTCAAATGCCGTGATCAATGCTGTGTATATAATGGACTGATTACCTCTTTTGGCCATGAGGCTATTCCTCTGGCAATTAGGTAAGCTAAATAAAATGGTTTCCTGACAACTGTTGTCACATGATGGTCAAAAGAAAGTCTGCTGTCTTAAATGGATATTATAGAGCTACACAGTTAAGGCTCTATACATAACACAAGTTGACTCGATTGTGAGGCACACTGGTGTCCCACTCACTAGGATGAATAAGGAGAAAGCAACAGTCATCTACCTGTCAGGTGCCAGGATCTGCCACATAATGCATGCACTCAGGTCCCTCAACAACAGGTACAAATATGACTCTGTCATTGTACATGTGGGTGTGAATGACCTGAGACATACCTCCCTGGACTACATGAAAAGAGACATGGAGGAGCTCTTGGTTTATGTAGCCCAGGCAGGTATGACCCTAGCCCTGAGCAGCATCCTACCATCACCCAGAATGATACCACAGTACAAGCAGAAAATGATTGATTTCAACAATTGGCTAAGGTTCTGGTGTCATTCTAAGGGGATCCAGTATCTGTCTGCCTTGGATGACATGACTGACAGACCTCGATGCTTTGACAGAGATGGCCTGCATCTGTCACTTCTGGGGTTCCAGATACTGGCCAAGGCTCTTGCCATGCATATAGTGCCTTTTTTAGGTGGTGTTCCAAAGACCAAATTACCACTGTAGCAGCTACAAACAAATGCAATCTGAGGGTCATGCTGCTCAATGCTTGAAGTCTAAATCTCAAAATGCACTCACTCGAAGCACTCCTTAAAATGGAGAACATCAACATTTGTGCTGTAACAGAGACCTGGTTCAAGGCAGCAGAAAGCACCCCTCTACTACCTGGCTGTAACTCATTTCACACCTTTTGGACCCAGAACTTGGACCGAAGCTCCAAATGCAGTGGTGTTTCCATATTCATAAAGGATGCACACACCTCCAGAATGGTAGACCAACATAACGCATCAGAGATACTTCAGGTGCATGTAACATTGGGTAAGACAGTTATTCAGGTTGTAGCCTGCTATAGGTCCCCAACCATCTCCCAAGATTCACACTCCACGTTCCTAAGCACCCTGGAGAATATTAGGGTCCAACCTAACACTCTCATACTGGGCGACTTCAACTATCCCTCCATTAACTGGGAAAACTACTCATGTACCAATATACTTGCCCAACATTTCCTGGAATTCATTAAGTCCAATGCCCTGGACCAGCTCATTCTTACCCCCAATGGAGGTAGCAACATCCTTGACCTGGTCATTACTAATATGGGGACCATTGTTTTAAATCAATAGTCAACTCCTCCCTGGTTAGATCCGACCACAAACTAATCAAAAAAACTGTCTCATATTGCCTACTCATATCTCTGCTTGACTTACAAAGCCATGTCTGACCCAGCTCTGTTAGAAATGCTACATCTAAAGAAATCCCAATCTCTGTGTACCACATGCTCAAGAGACCTCAGCCTCATACCACAATCAACAGAACATGCTGGAGGGACAAGTTCATAAACCAGAGACTGGTCATACTATGGAACAGACTTTCCATACATGTCAAACAGAGGACTTCACTGGCCCTCTTCAAGAAAAATCTTGATGAGTGGATGGGAAATAGAAAATTCACCCCAGGGATCACTCCAGTGGCTCTGCTTGGCAGAGGTACTGGGAACTAAGGTTGGGTGGCACAATGCCAGGGTAATCCTATGGGCTAGGCTTGCAAAGGCTCCAGGGCCATTAGCCTAGTACACACCTATGAACCTATGAACCAACAACAAGCAGAAATCTACAATTCAAAGTGGAAATGGATGATAACAAAACAGGGGTAATTCAAGAAATAAGGAAATAGTTTGATTTTGCATACAGATCCTAAAGGAGAACAACAGTCATGCAAAATATTACATTCACAAAGTAGCAGAAAGTATACTAAGAACTAAGCCAACATGAAAATGGAGAAATGAGATGCTGCCAACAGAGATGACTGCAATTAGGGATACAGAGAATAGGCAAGAGGGGGCTGGAATTTACTGGAGAAAGCTGGCAAAGGAACCAAGATATTGGGAGCAAATAATTAGACAGGGAACAGTAATAGAATGGGAAGAGGCCAAGAAGACATTTGGATTGCAGGCTTGTGATTGTCTTCCTTATCAGGGATTGATATTAGATTATAGATGAGAAAAGGATAGAAGAATCCTAAATGAAAAACTTGCACTAGCTGAGTTTTTAATTTAATCTAGAACAGAAGCTGCTGTTGTTAAAGAGGGATAATTAGTGAGGTATATAAAATATCACACGATAACTATACAAGTCAATCAGAAGAGGTCAGAAAAGATTTGGAGAAGAGATTAGATATGTAATTCACAAAGAAACAATGGGAGAACATATGTATGTCTCCCAAATATGCAACAAAGTTTAGAAGATTTAGGATTTTTTTCTGGAAGTATTTGCAAAGATAATGTTATACAACAAGCAGACTCATTCTTTTTCCTCAGGTAGATGGAAAATGTTGTAGATGTGATGGGGAAGAAAGAGGTAAGTGGAAACATATGTTCTGGGAATGTAATAAGTTGTCATATTTTAAAAATCACCTATATAATACTCTGTCAGGAATACTGTGTGAGCAAATGAGTGTAACTAAAGAAATTATTTTTTTGAGATGGGATACAGGATCTGAATTGCCTAAACATATTAAGGTCTTTTTAAGTTTAATTCTGGTGGTTACCAAAAAAGCCATCACTAGAAAATGGAAATCAAAACCTAAATCAACTATACTTGAAAACATTAATATTGTAACAGAGATAAAAGAACAGGGAATTAGATGTTTAGAAAAGGATAAAATTAAATTACATTGAAAAAATGTAAATTAGGGGAACAATACGTGCAGAAATTTTTTTTAAGAAAAAGCAGGAATCGAATAATTTATGTAATGTTGTTTAGATTATATGATATATAACAACATATGTGAGGTATAATGTTTGTATATGTGGGCCTGTTAAATGGTTGGATTACTTTTATATAAATGTAAGTTTGCCTATGTCACAAGTGATAAAAAACATAGACAGCCATCAGCCCACATATCTAGGTCACTGACATTTTTTTTTCATTTTGTAGTTATGTGTTGGCTCTACATTATGATGGGGAAGGGAGTTATCTACCAAAATTGATACTACACTTTTCAGCATTTAGTTTGAGTTTATTTTTAGTACACCAAGAGTTTACTAGGTAGAGTTCATTCTGAAGAATGTGGGTGTCATACTGTGACTTAACAACAACAACCTCCAGTTTGTAGTCACTTGCAAATTTTTAACCTCTTGGCTTGCCACTTATAGATCATAGGATCATAGGAAGTTATTAGGTTAATGGCCCTATGGCCCTTACAAGCCTATCCAATTTCTGCCCTTGTCTCCACAACCAGCACCTATTGACCCTGCCCAAGAGAGACACAGGTGGAACCCCCAGAATGAATTTATGGTTACCCATCCAGTTGTCCAGACTGAGCTTGAAGACAGATAAAGAAGTGCTCTGCTTGACATTAATTGGGAGTCTGTTCCAGAGGTGCGGTGATATCTGGGAGACAAATCTGTCTCCCAGTAGGTTTTAGTAATGTTACATACTAGGATAAGGTCTTTGGAAACAGCCTGCATTTCATTGCTGGAACCTGTCAATCTATCTGGAAATATACAGAGCTAAGTATATTTTTTGTTTTTAGTGTTTGTACTGTTAATTGTTGCTTATAGTTTTTCAGATCTCTGCTGAAAGTGTTTTCCCCACCTCCTCCTATTTTTTGCTGTGTCTTCAGTTGGTATGACTGTTTTTTTACAGCTTGTGTGCTATCTAACTCAAGGATCACTAGCATAAAATTAGACCTGTTAGTAACAGCCTGCATTTCATTGCTGGAACCCGCATTCTGAGAGACTGCTTTCCAATCTATCTGGAAATATACAGAGCTAAGTATATTTTTTTGGTTTTAGAGTTTGTACTATTAATTGTTTCTTATAGTTTTTCATATCTCGGCTGAAAGTGTTTTCCCCACTTTCCCCTATTTTCTGCTGTGTCTTCAGTTGGTATAACTGTTTTTTACAGCTTGTGTGTTATCTAACTCAATGATCACTTGCATAAAATTAGACCTGTTAGTAACAGCCTGCATTTTATTGCTGGAACCTGTGTTCTGAGATACTTCTTTTCAATCTATCTGGAAATATACAGAGATAAATATATTGTTTTGGTTTTAGAGTTTGTACTGTTAATTGTTGCTTATAGTTTTTCATATCTCTGCTGAAAGTGTTTTCCCCACATCCCCCTATTTTTTGATGTGTCTTCAGTTGATATAACTGTTTTTTACAGCTTGTGTGTTATCTAACTCAAGGATCACTTGCATAAAATTAGACCTGTTAGTAACAGCCTGCATGTCATTGCTGGAACCTGTAATCTATCTGGAAATATACAGAGCTAAGTATATATTTTTGGTTTTAGGTTCATAGGTAGGTACTAAGCTATCTGCCTGAAGGCATTTATAAGCTTAGCCAGAATGTGTTGGCTTTCGCTGCCCCCTTAGATTAGTTCCCTGTGCCTCTGTCCAGCAGAGCCACTGAAGTGATCCCCAGGGTAAACTTTCTGTTTCCCATCCAGTCATCAAGGTTTCTTTTGAAGATTGTTAGGAAGGAGCTCTGCCTAATGTAGATTGGAATCTTGTTCCAAAGCATGGGAAGTCTCTGGGACAGGAATCTATCCCTCCAGCACGTCCTATTTATTGTTGTGGTGAGGTTTAGATCCCTAGAGCGTGTGGTTCAAGGGGATAAGGTTTTCTTTAGGTGGAGCATGTCCATCAATTCTGGGTTGGACATGGCCTTCTATGTCAGGCAGAGATCAACTCTGAGTAGGCGGTATGCAACATAGTACAGCTGGTGTTTCGTGAGTCGAGCTACATGGGGTATCTGTTTGAGGCCATTGATCCTATTGGTGAGGTACTTCTGTGGTCTTTCCAGCTGTTGCAGGTGTCTTGTAAGGTACATCCCAAATGGGGCATTGTACTCTATGATGGGTCTGATAAGTGATGAGTAGAGGGGCGAAATAACCTTTTTTGATCTGGATGCGAACCCTTTTGTGATTAGGTGGGCCATGTAGAAAGATTTTCTAAACACTTTGGCAATGTGATTATCAAAGGTGAGATTACTATCTACTTGGGACCCCAGATCCCTTTTTTTGTCTTCTGTATTTAGGGGACTATGACCTATGTGGTAGTTTGTGGGTACTTTGTTTTTTTCCAAAGGGGATGACTATGCACTTTTTGGCATTTAGCTTGAGGCCATGATTTTGATACCAGGTATTCGTCTCAGTGAGACCCTTTTGGAGGATGTCTGTGTCAGCCGGAGAGTCAATTATAGCCCTTAGTTTGCAGTCATCTGTGAACTTGGTCAACCATAGTCCTCCTGTGCTTGCCTGAGAAGTATATGCAGAACAGGAGGGGTCCTAGGACTGAGCCCTGGGGAATGCCACTTGTAACCAGTTTAGAGTTGGACCTAGCTCCTGCAACTCTCACCATGTGGGTTCTGTCCATGAGCCAGTTGGCAACCCATATTGTGATGTAGGGGTTTATGTTCAGGCTGGTGAGCTTGTCTATAATACCAGAATGGGAAATGGTGTTGAAGGCCTTAGAGAGGTCTAAGTAGGCTGTGTGTACCACCTTTCCCTCGTCTATAGCCTTGGTAACTGTCTCAAAGAAGTCCACCAGGTTTAGGAGGCATGAGCTTCCCTTAACAAAGCCGAACTGGATAGGGTCTAGTGTTTGGAGATTCCCAATGTCTCTGTTAATGAGTTCCATGATGATGCACCCCATAGCCTTGCAGACCAAGCTAGTCAGGCTTATAGGGTGATAGTTCCCAGGGTCTGTTGTGGCTCCACCTTTGTGGAGCTGAATAACCATTGCTGTGTGCCACTCTATGGGTACGTAGCCTGTGGGGAGGCTGAGTCTGAATAGTGTGTTTAGGTAAGGGGTTAGTTCATCTTTAAGCTCGTGTAGGGTGCAGCCTGGGACACCATCCAGTCCCATTGATGCTGTCTTTTTGGCTTTGGAGAGGGCTGTTTTAACCTGAGTGTCTGTGATTTCAGGGACTCTACATTCTTCTGGTATGGTTATGAGCCTTTTTGGGGGTGAGACGAGGGTGAAGTTTGCGCTGAACCTGTCTGCCAGGATGTTTGCGATATTGATTGGTTCAGTGTATTTTGTGCCATTCTGCGCTAACTCCAAGCAGATCTGAGCATTGCCATTTAGATTCTTGACATAGCTAAAAAATGCCTTGTGGTTATCTTTGGAGTCCTTGGCAATTTTTCAAAGCTCGCCTTGGATGATTTTTATGAGGGAGTGTCGTTTCTTCTGATACTGATCAGGGATGTCTTCCCTTCTTGGGAATTTACTCTTTTCTGTACTAGTTTTCTCCTTCTGTTGTATAGCTTGTTTATGGCAGGAGTCCACCAGACTGGTTTCTTTTTTTTGGAGGAGTAAGTATTGGTTTTGCTTGGGATGGCACGATCCATGCATTCTTGCAGGTGCCCATAGAATGCATTAGTAAAGGATTTTGCAGCTTGGACAGTATTATCCTTCAGCATGGGGGCTTTGAAACTTTCCACTTCGGGCTTAAGTAACGTGAAGTTGCTTTTGAAAAGGTTTTCACGGTGGTTTCCTTGTCTGAGGGTGGGGGCAGAATGTGGATATCCAAAATAATTTGTTTATGGTCAGATCTAACCAGTGAGGGGTTGACCTCCTGTGTGGACCACCAGTATCCCATGTTGGTGATGACCAGGTCCAAAATGTGTCACCTCTGGTGGGAGTGTTGATCAGTTGAACCAGGGTGTTTGAGTTTATAAATTCTAGGAAATGTTGGGCAAGGGAGTTAGAACTTAAGTAGTTCTCCCAGTTAATGTTTGGGTAATTGAAATCGCCCGATATTAGGGTGTTTGGTAGGACCTTTATGTTTTCCAGTGTTTCCAGAAATGCTGAATGGGCATCCTGGGACATGGTGTGTGATCTGCAGCAAGCTACAATTTGAATTGCAGTTTTGCCCATTGTTAGTTGCACGTGGATGATCTCTGAAGCATCGTGCGGTGCCACTAACCTGGAGGTGTGGGTATCCTTGATGAATATGGATACGCCCCCACCTTTTGTATTTCGGTTTGGGTTCTGTGGCCGAAGTGTATCATATGAGTTGTAGCCTGGTAGTGCTGGGGTGCTCTCTGGAGCCTTAAACCAGGTTTCTGTTACTGCACATATATCGATTTTCTCCATTCTGAGGAGTGCCTCGAGTGCATGCATTTTGAGGATTAGACTTCTGACATTGAGTAGCATTACCCTCAGTTTTTTGTTAGAATTTTGCTAGAGTTTTGTAGTTTGTACTGTTAATTGTTGCTTATAGTTTTTCAGATCTCTGCTGCAAGTGTTTTGTCCCACCCACCCTCCCTATTTCTTGCTTGTAGTTTAAATTTGGTGGCTTTTGCAGTTGCCCGCCCTACTGTAAATTTGATCTAGGACACTCCCCCAGTCCCATCTCTTTACCACATTCTACCTAATAAACTTCTTCCCTACTTGCTTTAAGTCCTTTTTAATTTAATTGCATTTTTTAACCTGTGTTTGGTCTAATATTGCTTTATACTCAAGTGTGCTAGCTTGCACTGCATGTGAATTATTGTTACTGCTGCTTAAGCTACTTTTCTGTAAAAAAAAAAATATTGTAAGCCTGTTTCCTACCTTTCCTGTAACTAATGTAGTCCAGATATATATTTGCTGTATCCAGGACTCTATGTAAGCTTCTGAGCCCCACAAGCTTTTTTGTGTTGGTGGGAAGCCTTCTAGCTTATCAGTGGAAGTGGTAAGCACTAGGTAACCTGTCTACCACATAAGGAGTGGTTCTGGACCAGAAATTGTAGTTATTGGCCATTTTGGCAATCTTTTCCATCTTTCTCAACTTTCTGATTTGAAAGCCTGCATTTGCACTTGTTTCTGTCCTGTAACTCATCTAGTGCAGGTACAGATTCTTAGTTTTAGCACTTAAATTTGCTTATTCATGCTCAGCACTTGTTCGGAACTTGTAAGCACTAAATAAGCTACTAATTGCTATAGCACTCAACCTTCCTCATTACCTAGAGAAAAACAGTTTTTGAACTTGCCATTCTCACTTGCTTAGAGAAAAACAGCTCTTGTACTTTCCTCACTTATCTAGAGGAAAATAGTTTTTTATTCAGGCATGTCCAAGGGTCAGCACCCAGTGTTCTCTCCTGTCTATCTGATGAATCTGGGCATCTTAAGGCAATGTAAAAATTGTCTCAAACACAGACAACCCTCTCCTCCTACCACCCAACACTACAACCTGTGAGAGATGCACTTATCTAGCCAAACTGGAGGTAAAGCTCTCTCCAACCAAGACTGAACTTGACAGTCACGAGGAGAAGGTAAACATTTGCACCACACCACACTCATCACATAGTCTCACTAAATCTACACCACCAAAATCCACACATAGTAACACAAAAACATTCGTGGAGGCTCTCAATAATAATCTGTCTAAGCAACAGAGACCAAAGCAGAATGGCAAACAAGCTCCATCCCCCAACATAATCCAAATGACAAATAGCCCACAGACTCAGTGTGCCACTCAACCACAGCCAATAAGGCAAAACAATGTACCCAACACACTAGTCATAGGTGACTCTATAGTCAGGCACACTGATGTCCCACTCACCAGGCTAATCAAGAAGAATGTTACTGTCAGCTGCCTGTCAGGTGCCAGGATCCATCACATAACCCACGCACTCAGGTCACTCCACAACAAGTACAAATATGACTCTGTCATTGTCGATGTTGGTGTGAATGACCTGAGAAGTACCTCCCTGGGCTACATGAAAAGAGACATAGAAGAGCTCTCCGATCCTGTAGCCCAGACAGGTATGACCCTAGCCCTGAGTAGCATTCTGCCATCGCCCAGAATGATACCGCAGTACAAGGACAAAATGATTCACTTCATCAATTGGCTAAGCATCTGGTGTCATTCTAAGGGGATCCAGTATCTGTCTGCTTGGGATGACATGGTCAACAGACCACGATGCTTTGCCAGAGATGGCCTGCACCTGTCGCCCCTGGGATTACGGATACTGGCTAAGGCTCTTACCGCCCCTATAGTGCCTTTTTTAGGCAAGGTTCAAATGACAAATTCACCACCATAACAGGAACAAGGCAAGCAAAAACTGAGGGTAATGCTACTCACTGCTAGCAGTTTAAACCTCAAAATGCACTCACTCGAGGCACTCCTTAAAATGGAGAACATCGACATCTGTGCAGTGACAGAGACCTGGTTCAGGGCTCCAGAGTCCATGCCTGAATTACCAGGCTATAATTCATACCACACCTTTTGGCCACCTAACCTGGACTGACACACTAAAGGCAGAGGCATGTCCATATTCATTAAGGATATCCACACCTCCAGGATAGTTGGTCAGCATAATGCATCTGAGATTATCCAAGTGCAACAAACTCTGGGCAAGACCGCAATCCAAATTGTAGCTTGCTACTGATCCCCCACCATGCCCCAGGATTCCCACTCCTCATTTCTTGATACACTGGAAAATATTAGGGTACAACCCAACACCCTAATAATGGGCGATTTCAACTACCGCACCATTAAATGGGAAAACTACTCATGTACCAAATCTTTTGCTCAATGTTTTCTGGAATTCATAAATTCAAATGCCTTGGATCAACTTAACCACACCCCCATCAGGGGCAGCAATATCCTAGACCTGGTCATTACCAACATGGGTGACCGGTGTTCCACAATTCCACATTGGTCAAATCCAACCACAAGCTAATCACCCTAGACATCCACATCCTGCCCCCACCTCCCATTAGGGAAACCACCGTATAAAAATGTCTTCAAAGCCAACCTCATGCTTCTTAAGACAGTAGCTTCATGACACCCATGGAGACTGACAATAGAGGTACAACTGCTGAATCCTATACAAATGCAGTTTATAAGCACTTACATGAGTGCATGGATCATGCTATTCCTTACAGAACGAAGATGCTATCTTCAAAAAAAGGAAGCCAATCTGGTGGTCCCCCTGCCATAAACAAACTCTACAACAGAAGAAACAAACTATTGCAAAAAAGAGTAAAATCCCATGATTGGAGGAGCTCCCTGGTAAGCCTCAATAAGAAGCTGAGATCCCTCATAAAATCCTCCAAAGCTAGTTATGAAAAAAAAATCACCACTGATGCTAAAGACAACCACAAAGCATTCTATAGCTATGTCAAGAATCTCAATGGCAACACTCAGATCTGCTCTGAGTTACAGCACAATTGCACTAAATATACAGAACCAGCTGATATTGCCAACATCCTGGCAGATAGGTTCAGTGCTAACTTTACCCCCCCTCTCACCCCCTAAAGGGCCCATCTCTATACCGGAAGAAGGCAAAGTTCCTGTAATCATGGTTGCACAGGTAAAAAACACACTCTCCAAAGCCAAGAACACGGCATCCACCTCAGGCTTTGTGCCCACTGAATGGCGCACAGTGATGGTTATCCCACTCCACAAAGAGAGAACCACCATGGACCATGGGAACTACCGCCCCGTTGACCTGACAAGCCTGGTCTGCAAGGCAATGGAACATATCATCATGAAACGTATAAACAAAGACATCGGTAATCTCCAAACTATGGACCCCACCCAGTTCGGGTTTGTAAAAGGCATATCATGTCTCCTAAACCTGACAGACTTCTTTGAAACAGTCACCAAAGCCATAGATGAGGGTAAGGTGGTTCACACAGCCTATCTAGATCTCGCCAAAGCTGTTGAAACCATTCCCCACTCTGGAATTATAGATAAACTCACTAAACTAGGAATAAATCCCTATGTCACAAGATGGGTTGCCAACTGGCTCACTGACAAAACCCACACTGTGAAAGCAGCAGACTCCAAATCCGACTTCAGACGAGTGACAAGTGGAGTATCACAGGGTTCATCCCTGTGTCCTGTCCTGCTTGGTATCTACTTCTCTGATATACAGGCTAACACAGAAGGTCTTTGGCTAACAAAGTTCGCAGATGACTGCAAACTAGGAGCCATAATCAAAACTCCTAATGATGTGGACATCCTACAAAAGGGCCTCATTGAGTTAAGATGCCTGGTGTCAAAGCCATGGCCTCAAGCTCAATGCCAAAAAGTGCACTGTCATCCCCTTTGGTAAAAACTCTGTACCCATGAACTACCACATATGGGGTAGTCTACTTAACAGCGAAAGTGTGATAAGAGACTTTGGGTCACAGGTGGACAGTAGTCTCTCCTTTGATGATCACATCACCACAGTAGTCTAGAAATCCTTCTACATGGCACATGGTTATTTAGTTACATCCGTAGCCTAAAAGTTAAGACCAAGGTCTGCACCAAACTGGTAGTTAATGATACCACATACACTGAGCCTGTGGACATAGCAAATCTGTTAGCCAACAGGTTATGTGAAAACTTCACTCACCTTTCTGCACCACACATACCCCATGACATTCCTTCCACCTGTCCCCCACCTTGTATCTCTAGAGAGCAGGTCATAAATTTGAAGGGCAAAAACACAGCATCTATGGGACCTGATAACATCCCAGGCTGTGTCCTACATGGGGTCCAACAAGAATTAGCAGCACCATTGAGTACTCTTTTCAATCATAGTCTAAGCAATGGCTTCATCCAAACTGAATGGAAAATGGCCACCATTATCCCCTTGCACAAGGGTGGTGCTTTCACTGACCACAGGAACTATTGACCTATTAGCTTGGATTTGTTAAAGGGAAAGCATGCCTGTTAAACCTGGTGGACTTCCTTGAGACAGTCACCAGAGCCCTGGATGAGGGGAAAACTGCACTTACAGCCTACATGGATTTGGCCGAGGCTTTTGACACTATCCCACACTCAGGCATTATTGACAAACTCACCCAGCTAAGTATCAATTCTTATGTCATAAAGTGGGTCAAAAACTGGCTCTCCGATTTAGCCCATACAGTCAAAATATGGGCATCCACCTCCAACAGCAGAACTGTAACCAGTGGTGCTCCACAGGGACCAGTCTTGGGACCCTTACTGTTTGGAATCTATTTCTCAGAAGTACAAGCAAAAACTAAAGGTCTGTGGCTGACAGAGTTTGCTGATGACTGCAAACTGGGAGTGGACATAGAATCTCCAAAAGATGTCACCATCCTACAAGATGGTCTTACCCAGACAAATGATTGGTGCCAAAGTCACAGCCTTAAACTTAATGCAAAAATGTATTATCATCCCTTTCAGTAAGAGTGACGTTCTTGCTAACTACCACATCAATAGAAACACCCTAATCATGCACTCAGTGGTTAGAGACCTGGGCACACAGGTTGACAGCAACCTAACCCTTGATCACCATGTCTCCACAATGGTAAGAAGGGCATTCTATATTTCTCATCTCATAAGTAAGGGCATTGCCTCCAGAAAAAGAGATGCTATAACCTCCCTGTACTCTTCTCTCATCAGGCCAATAATTGAGTATGATGACCCTTTTGGTATGTACCTTTCCAGGTACCTGCAGCAATTGGTAAGACCAGAAAAGTTCCTTTTTTTTTTTTTCAAATAATTTTTTATTATTACGAATTACAAACGATGCAGACAGAATTAAAGTACAGAACATTCCTACATAAAAATATGTAAATTAAACTATGAACATGGAAAAAAAAACATTTAGAACTTGATTACAATTGTAGAGTAAAAAAGAAGATAAGAGGAATGTGAGCTATAGGAGGCAATGAGATCTGTCTACAAACCAAAAACTAAAAGTAACTAAAATCACACAGCTAACTACTAACAACGAAAAAGACAAACATAATACCATGCTACCTTATATGTATAAAGACATAACCAAGAATCTGTGAACATGAGATGTTGACACTCTAGAGGGTATGATTTGTAGGGAAAGGCAGTATCAATAAAAAAAAAAAAACAAAAATAGATAAATACATAAATAAGGAGTTCAAAAGGGAGTGTCAACTAAATTGAGGGCATAAGACATTTAGTCACATAAAATTACATCAAATAGGCAATTCCATAAGTTGGTGAAATAAGCTTTCTTCCCACGACCAAGAATTATGAGTTTTTGTGCTGATATATGTTTAATTGCCATCTCTTTGAAGCCCTGCCAACATAATTTTGTGCGATCTAACCAATTGTTAGTGATGTAGAGTTTGATTAGGGAGCAGAGAGTGATTAGAACGTGTAAGTGTAATTTAGGCATCTTAAATGGGGGAATATTTAAAATAGCTGTTTGCCAAGAAAGTGTAGAATTGTAATATCCCATTCTTTTTAGTCACACTTTGAGAGAACACCACAATTTGTAGGAATGATTACAATGCCACATAACATGAAGAAGATCTGCTCTCAAGCAAGGGCAGCATGTACAAGCAGAGGAGTTATTAGAATTAAATTTATTTAGTATTACAGGTGTATAGTACGAGTTATTATTCAACATCAGTTGAGAATATAATACTTTTTTGAAAGGGGCAAGTTCTAAGGTGGTTTTTATGGCTAGTAGTTTTTGATCCTCTGTGATAGGTGAATTTATATTGTCCCAGTAGTTGGAGAAAAGGCAGTTATTATTGTAGAGTAATGGCTTTAATAACTTGTAAGAGGAAGAGATAGTTTTTATAGGATTTGAAAGTGTAGAGATAATTTCAGATAATTTATTTATTTCCTTAAATCAGAAGGAATGCAGAAAATTTGTGAGGATAATAGTTCTCGTAATTGACGTAGAATGACTGTGTATTTATTATTGGCCTTGAGAGTTAGACATAAATCTGCAATCGATAGAGATTTATGTTTGAGCAGGTCCCAAACTGTAAAGTCCGTAATAAGGGGGAATTTAGAAAGATCAATCATATTATTATTGATTTTGAAATTTGGATTCAGATGTAGTGGTTGTAGAAGGGGAAGAGTGTTTTCAAGATTAATGTCTTTAATCATTTTCTGGAACAATCCAATTTTATGCTTCAGTAAGGGGAGTATTTTGGAATTGTGTAGAGAAAATTGTGAGAGAAATGGGATGGCTTTCGGGTTAATTTTATTGGATATAACATGATGATTCCATAACTTCAACCAGGCGGGGACATGAATGTGTGATTTAGTATTCATGGTTGAAATGGACCATAATCTGTTTGAGCAAATGATCATGTAATACAGATGGAAATTTGGAAGGCCCACCCCTCCCTTCTCTTTGGGGAGAGTAAGTTTAGAGTAAGAAATCCTGACTTTTTTTGGGAACCAAAGAAATTTTGCTATGTTCTTGTTGAATTGGGAGAATAGGTTGTTTGAAATTATTATATTTGTAGCATTAAATTGATAGAGAAGTCTCGGTAAAATATTCATTTTCACAATAGCTGCTCTAGAAAGAAAAGGTAATTTCAGGAGTTTCCATCTTTGTAGGTCTTGGCATATAGTAGCCCATGATTTTAGTAAATTATTTTGAAGCATAGATGCTTGATTGTGTTCAAAGTTAATGCCGAGATATTTGATACTGTATGAGATATGGAAGGAAGATTCAGGAAAAAAAAAAGATTTATGAGCGTCAGGGTTAATTGGGAGGATATGAGATTTTTTCTCATTAATTTGGAGGCTAGAAGCGTTAGAAAAGTTATTAATTGCATTTATAATTTTGGGTAAGTCAGAGTTAGGATAATGAAAGTATAGATTCAAATCATCAGCAAAAGCCGATAATGGAACTTGTGTATTCAGTATTCTGGGGATTGTGTGGTGTGTGTTCTGAACAATGTATAAAAAAAAAGGTTCAATAAATATATTAAAAAGGAAAGGAGAGAGCGGACAGCCTTGTCTTGTTCCATTAGTTATCAGAATCGTATTAGATCTTTTTTTATTTATATATAAAGAGGTGTAAGAATTTGTATATAGAATTCGAATCATATCTGAAAAAGTTTTAGGAATATTGAAGTGTGACATGGTGGAGAATAAAAAGTCCCAATTAACTCTGTCAAATGCTTTTGAGGCATCAAGAGTCAAAGCATACAGCGGATTTTTATCTCTTTTTGTAAAGAGTATTAGGGAATCCAAAGTTAAAGTATTGTCCCACGTATGTCTGTTGTTCATGAAACCAGCTTGATCATGCGATATTATATGAGGCATTATCTGTTTGAGTCTGTTAGCCAGAATAGCAGCAAATATTTTAATATCTACGTTAATAAGTGAGATTGGTCTGTAACTGTGAGGATCAGTTTTGTCTTGATTGTTTTTTAAAATTAAGATTGTTTTTGAGATATTCCAATGTAGGTCAGTAATTCCTTCTTTTATAATGAAGTTGAATAACTTAAGAAGAATAGGGGCAATTTTGGACTAAAAGTTTTGAAAAAGTTGGTAGTAAACCCGTCTGGGCCAGGAGATTTGCCTAGTTTGAGATTGCTAATGACATTTAGAATTTCCTGAATATTAAGTGGGGCGGATAGAAGGGACGACTGATCCAAGTTGAGAGAAGGGACAGTAATTGAGTTGAGAAAGGTTTCTATTTGGGGGTTTGAGGAGTTGTGTTTATTCTTGCTGTATATATCAGAGTATAATTTATGAAATAATTGGATTATTTCAGAGTCAGACTTGTAGAGTTTCTCTTTGTACTGGAGAATGGAAATTTTGGCAGGACCATTATTATTTTTAAGTATTCTGGCAAGAGATCTCGAGGGAATCTGCACCCATTCAGAATATGTTGCTATGAGTCTTTGTTCTTGAAGAGAATAATTATAAGAGTGCAAGTCAAGTAATTCTTTATGCAGCTTTAATCAAATCTTCTAAATTTGGGTCAGAGTGTGTTCTCTGTTTTTTTTCTAGGGTTGCTAGTGTTAGGAGTAAGTCTGATTCTTTTTTTTTATTGATTTTTAAAGAAAGAGGCTTTACTGATCAGAAAACCTCTTAACTCAGCCTTGCACGCAGCCCATTGTATATCTGGTGCAATTTGGGAATTTTCAAGATTAGAATATAGATCAGTAAGGGTACTGTTAATCTTGTTTAGTATCTCTTTGCTATGTAATAGATTATTATTAAGAGACCAGCTAGAATAGGAAGAGGAAGAGTGAGTAAAAGTAGTTTTAAAGGATATTCTAGCATGATCAGATAAAAATCTAGGTTCGGTGTTGAAGGTGTTGTTAAATTTCGAAAGAAGTTGGAGACTAGAAAGAAATCAATACGACCATGATTTATGGCAATTGGAGTAGAAAGTGTATAAGTTGTCCTTAGTTAAGATATTGCTAAATGCAATAGCGTCCATAAGGTAAAAGTCTGAGATAAGTTCTTCTAAAGCTACGGAGGCTTGAAAATTATATGATAAAGAGTTACTGGTACGGTCAATGTTAGGGTTGATAACAACATTCCAATCCCCACCAATTATATATAAATAATTTTGGAACAAACTGAGGATATTATAGATTTCTAATATGAAGGTGTGTTGTTGAGAGCAAGGTCCGTAAGGTTCAAAAAAAGAACTGGTTTGGTTGTGTCTGGAAGAAAAGAAGTAAAATAGCACCACCTACCATGTTTATCGGCTTTGGTTTCATTTATAGTGCCCTGGAATTGTTTCTTAATTATAATGGCTACTCCCTTAGCGTTTGTACTATCCCCATCAGCTATAATAGTTCTAATCCATTTCCTGGAGGACACTTTCTCCCAATCCTCTTTTGTCAAGTGGGTTTCCTGTAGGAAGCAAATATTGGCCTGGGATTTAAAAATAAGATGAAGTAGCAGATTTTTCTTTGCAGTGTTTTGTAAACCTTTAACATTCCAGCTATCTATAGCCCAGCTCATGGAATCACACAAACAAATGCAATTAGTGGAGTAATATAAAGTTCAGTAATTGTTAAGGTATCAGATTGTGATAATGCGTGTTGCGAATATATTGCCATGAGATTAAATAGAGTGAAATTTGCATATAACTGCAGCAGAACTGTCTTTACACACATTTTAATCATAACAGCGAAGGTAGCAGAATACTTCTTCCTATTATCCCCAGTATTTGACCATCCATATCCCTTGAGTGAAGAAGTATAAAAACACATAACAATGCAGGAATAGGTAACACAGAACTTCTTCTGTCTGTCCCCGGTGCCTATCCACCCATTCTCCTTAAATGAAGAAGCAAATAAACACACATGCAATAACCATAACAATTCTATACATATGTACAACCTATTACTATTCCAATAAAACATCTATCTAGAGTACTAGCATAACACATCTAGAGCATCCATGTTGCTAAAAATTTAACATCTTGTGACATGTATCCATACTAAATAATAATAGTAAACAATATAGATGAATCCACATGTCAGTTCGTAGGTGTAAGCTCTAAGGAGTCTGAAGCTTGGTAGAAGAAAGCCAAAAAGAAAAAAAAAAAAAAAAAAAAAACGAAAAAATTTAACAAAGCTGATTTACTATATAAATCTTAATAAATTTCAATACAGAGGTGCAAGTGATTAACAGGTTCCAACACCGTTCATAAAGCCTTTGCTAGGAAGAGCAAGAGAGAAACACACTTTTATCTGAACTATAGACATAAAATAGAGTAGGATTACACAAAACCATCAGCTGACTGAGTTTACCTCATACTGCAGTATCCATAAAGTAATAAACTCTTCAGAATAATTTGACAAGTTGCATAAAAGATTATCATTAAACCCTCAAATCAACTATCAGGCTACTTAGCAAATTAGGAACGGTAAAGGAAGAAAAAAAAAAAGAAAAAAAACATGAGGTACAGAGCATTCCTGAATTATCAAAACATTACACTCTAGGAAGAAATTTAAAAAGAAAAAAAAAAAAAAAACACAGTTTGTGGCACCAAACTAATAACGCTATATCTGCAGAATTTACAGTAAACTGAAGCAGACACCTGACAAGGTGCTGTTATGAAACGGATACATGCTGGCTTGAAATGTCTGACTACTCAATAGTAGTAAAGAAAGAATTACATCAGTGTGAGCTAAATGCCTGGTAGACCTGAGCGACAGCTCTTCAAGCAGTAAAAAAAAAGAAAAAAGCCAGCAATGACATCAGCAGGGACCAAAAACAAGCTAACAACAAAGCGTTAAGCAGGCTTATACAGTTTAAGGGTTTTGCAGATCTGGAGGTGCCCTGCGCACGCCTATCTGGCATCCAGATGCTAAATTGTAAACGGCGCATGTTAATATGCGTGTTTGTGGTTTGTAGACAGCAGGTTGATACAGCGCAATAAGGACTGAGTAAGAGTTACAAAGCAGTTACCCGATTAGAAATGGGAATTTACGGTTTACATTTAAGGATACTTCCGGATCCAATCACGTAAATCCATAGATGCAGTTCAATGAGTTCACATAATAGTTATAGCGAAGACAGGTGCACTGTTGGTGATGCTTGGAGGATATTACGTAAACACCTGAGTGTTGCAAGCTATTGGAACCCACTTGTAAACATCAAGTGAAAGATCTGATCCTACCTTCACGGAAACGGCGCTCGAAATTGAAAAAAAAACTTTTGGGATATTTTTAATCAGCAGGTAAGAGTAAATATTTATTTATTAGAGAACCATGAGATTTATGCTCTCCACAAAGCGAAGTTTTTAATCAGCTTGCACAGTAAAACAGATAGTAGTGTAAGCTATCTGGTAGGACACTCGTATATAGTGTAAATCTTCAAGGGACAGGAGACTTGTTAAAAGCCTTGATAAAGGCTGTTTTAGCTTCACTTTGTGAAGTGATTGAGAATTTGACCTCATTGTTATAGAAGATCAAGTTACTAGGATAGCGCATTTGGAAACGGATGTTTCTTTTGATTAGATCAGAGCAGAACGGAGCAAGTTTTTGTCTATTCTCCTTAATAGCTAAAGGTAAGTCTTGCGAAAAAGAGATTTTATGATTGTTCCACATGAAGGGATTATGTTTTTTTGCAGCAGATAATATTTTTTGCGTGATTTGAAAATTGAGTAGCTTGGAATACACTTGGCGGGGATCTGTGGTATCCTGACGTTTACGGAGAGCACGGTGGGCTCTTTCAATGATAATTTCAGGCTTCTCACCCTCTAATTGTAACAATGCTTCAAAGATCTGTTTTGCAGTAGTAATTAAGCCTTGGTTGTCATACTTCTCTGGGAGACCTCTTATTAAGATATTATTTCTCCGACTTCTCGCCTCTAGATCTGTTAGTTTCGTTTGTAGTTCTGTTATGGCTGTTGATTTAGCAGAAAGATCTTCAGTGAGAGTTTGTATTTGAATTTCATTAGCCTGCATTTTTTGTTCAAGAGAGTCCACTCTTTCAGCGATCTTAGTGACAGACTTTCCAATGGTTGAGAGTTGTTCCGAGAAGTTTTGGATAGCTGAGTGTATGGGTTGTAAGGCCTGTTTTAACTCTTCCATGTGGAAGCAAGGATCTTCATTAATGTTGGAATTGCTTCTGTTAGATTCCACTTGTTGTTTATTGGTTTTCTGTCTTTTGGATAGATTTTCTTTTTCTGGTGAGAAGATTGCTGAAGATTTGGCCTTTGATATCTGTGTCTCCATATTAACAGGATCATTTGAAGGTTTTTGCTGCCTGGCCATGTGGTCTTCGAAGTGCTGGAAATTAGATAAGGCCTTCTGAGTCACTGTGAGTATGAAACTTTGAGCAACAAATATAAAGTTTGCACTTGGTTTCTAATCTTTTTATGATACTGGATAGCTTGAGTTCATGAAAATGTAGATATTTTTCTTGATTCTATGGACGTCCCGGAGCTTTAAGTAGTAAAAATCTTAGAGAGAATACAATGAGATAGGGAGCTCAGTGTAAAAGCAGTTCACTAGACGACCACCATCTTGGAATGTTGAAAAGTTCCTCACAAGAAGAACTCAAGGTATTCAACATCTGTCCTATGTGAATCGTCTGAAATCAGCGTCACTTTACTCAGTTTCATGCAGACTACTCAGAGGTGATATCTGCCTTAAGTATAAGGTAATTTCTGACTCTGCTTTATTGGAAATGCTGCACATCCATAAATCCAATGGCTCACGGGTTCATAGGTTCATATGTAGGTTCTAGGCTACCAGCCCAAGGGCCTACATAAGCCTAGCCAACAAGGTTCCCTGGCTTATGCCACCCAAGAAATTTATTTTCCTGTGCCGCTGTCAAGCAGAGACATAGAAGTGATCCACAGGGTGTATTTCCTATTTCCCATCCACTCATAAAGATTCTTCTTGAAGAGTGCTAATGAAGAACTTTGCTTGACATAGATGAATAGCCTGTTCCAGAGTATGGTAAGTCTCTGGGACAGGAATCTATCCCTCCAGCATGTCCTGTTTATTGTGGTGACAAGGTTTAGGTCCCGAGAGCATGTAGCTTGGAGGGATTGTGATTTCTTTAGGTGTAGCATGTCCAACAGCTCTGGGTTTGACATAGCTTTATATGCTAGGCAGTGATTACCTCGGAGTAGGTGATATGCTATGGAGTAAAGCTGGAGTTTTTTGAGACGGTCAGTGTAGCACATTTGTTTGAGGCCAGAAATCCTCTTTGTGAGGTACTTCTGTGGCCTTTCCAGCTGCTGCAGATGTCTTGTGAGGTACATTCCAAAAGGGGCATTGTACTCTATAATGGGTCTAATGAGTGTCGAGTAGAGAGGAACAATGACCTCTTTTTTCCTGGATGAGAACCCTTTTATGATGAGGTGTGCCACATAGAAGGACTTCCTGACTACTGTGGTGATGTGACTATCAAAGGAGAGACTACTGTCCACCTGGGTCCCAAGGTCTCTTATCACACATTTGGTGTTAAGTAGATTGCTGCTTATGTGGTACTTCATGGGTAGAGTTTTTACCAAACAGGATGACACTGCACTTTTTGACATTGAGCTTGAGGCCATAGCTCTGACACCAGACATCTGTCTTAGGAGGCCCTTCTGTAGGATGTCCACATCATTTCGGGGCTTGACTATGGCTCCTAGTCTCAGTCATCTGAGGAATTCGTTAGCCAGAGGCCTTCTGTGTTTACCTGTATTTCAGATAAGTAGATACCAAACAGGAGATGCCCCAGGACTGAACCCTGTGGTACTTCACTTGTCACTGGTTTGAGGTCAGATTTGGAGTCTGCAACTTTTACAATGTGGGTTCTGTCAGTGAGGCAGTTGGCAACCCATCTTGTGACATAGGGATTTATACCTAGTTTAGTGGGTTTAGCTATAATTCCAGAATGGGGGGATGGTGTCAAAAGCCTTGGCGAGGTCAAGATAGGCGGTGTGAACCACCTTATCCTCATCTATAGCTTTGGTGACTGCCTCAAAGAAGTTGATCAGGTTCAGAAGCCATGATCTGCCTTTCACAAACCCGAACTGGGTGAGATCCAGAGTTTGGAGGTTACCAATGTCTTTGTTTAGGAGTTCCATGATGATACGTTCCATGGCCTTGCAGACCAGGCTCGTCAGGCTAATAGGGCGATAGTTCCTGGGATCAGTGGTGGCTCCCCCTTTGTGGAGTGGGATAACTGTTGCTGTGTGCCATTCAGTGGGCACAAAGCCTGATGCGAGGCTATTGTTGAACATGGTGCTTAGGTGGGGAGCCAGTTCATTCTGAAGTTCATGTAAAACGGAGAATGGGATGTTGTCCGGTCTCATGGATGCTGTGTTTTTGGCTTTAGAGAGTGCAGCTTTTACCTGTGCAGTTGCGATTACTGGGACTCTGCATTCTTCCTGTATAGATATGGGCCCTTTAGGGGATGGGGGGGGATAAAGTTAGCACTGAACCTATCTGCCAGGATGTTGGCAATATCAGTTGGTTCTGTAATTTTGTGCCGTTGTGCTGTAACTCAGAAAAGATCTGGGTGTTACCATTGAGATTCTTGACATAGCTATGGAATGCTCTGTGGTTGTACTTAGAATTAGTGGCAATTTTGTTTTCATCACTAGCTTTGGAGGATCTTATAAGGGATTTCAGCTTCTTACTGAGGCTGACCAGGGAGCTCCTCCACTCATGGGATTTTAGTCTCTTTTGCAGCAGTTTCTTCCTTCTGTTGTAGAGTTTGTTTATGGCAGGGGACCACCAGATTGGCTTCCTGTTTTTGGAAGATAGTGTCTTGTTTCTATTTGGGATAGCATGATCCATGCACTCGTGTAAGTGCTTACAGAGTGCCTATGTGTAGGATTCAACAGTTGTAACTGTATTATCCTTCTGCATGGGTGACATGAAGTTCACCACTTCTGTCTTAAGAAGCAAGAAGTTGGCTTTGGAGAAATTTTTTACCGTGGTTTCCTTAATGGGGGGGTGGGGGCGGGATGTGGATATCAAGGGTGATTAGCTTATAGTCGGATCAGACCAAAAAGGAGTTGACTTCAAGTGTGGAACACCGGTCACTCATGTTGGTAATGACTAGGTCTAGGATATTGTTGCCCCTGGTGGGGTGTGGATAAGTTGATCCAGGGCATTGGAGTTTATGAATTACAGAAAGCATTGAGCTAAGGAGTTGGTACACAAGTAGTTTTCCCAGTTAATGGTGGGGTAGTTGAAATCACCCATTATTAGGGTGTTTGGTTGAACCCTAATATTTTCCAGTACATCAAGAAAGGAAGAGTGGGAATCCTAGGGCATGGTGGGTAAACCCTAATATTTTCCAGTACATCAAGAAAGGGAGGTACATCTCAGGTCAGTCACATCACCATGGACAATGACAGAGTCATATTTGTACTTGTGGAGTGAACTGAGTGCATGCATTCTGTGGTGGATCCTGGCACCTGACAGGCAGTTGACAGTAACTTTCTCCTTGTTTAGCCTGGTGAGTGGAACATCAGTGTGCCTGACTATAGCGTCACCTATGACTAGAGTATTGGGTACATTGTTATGCCTTATGGACTGTGGTTTAGTGGCACACTGAGTTTGTGGGCTATGTGTCATTTGGGTTGTGTTGGGGGGTGGTGGTTGCTTGCATTTCTGCTTTGGAGGTCTCTTTTGCTTGGGCAGATTTTTATTGAGAGCCTCTGCAAACGTAGGTGTGTGTTTTGTGTTTCTATGTGTGTGCTTTAGTGGTGCTTTAGTGGTGTAGGTTTTGAGGGACTATTTGATGAGTGTGTTGTGGTGCAAGTGTTTACCTTCTCCTCTTGACTGTCTAGACCAGTCTTGGGTGAAGAGAGCTTTGCTTCCAGTTTGGCTATATAAGTGCAACTCTCACAGGTTGTAGTACTGGGTGGTAGGAGGAGATGGTTGTCTGTGTACATGAGACAATAGCTGCATTACCCCAAGATGCCCAGATTCATTAGGTAGACAGGAGAAAACACCGGGAGCTGACCCATAGACATGCCTGGATAGATGTTTATTTATTAAGTACTAAAAACTGTTTTCCTCTAGACAAGTGAGGAAAGTTGAGTGTTGTAGTAATTTGTAGCTTATTTAGTGCTTACAACGAGTTCTGAACAAGTGCTGAGCTCAAAGAAACAGATTTGAGTGCTAAAACTAAAAAAACTGGCTAGTTTTAAGAGAAAATTTGAAGAGCAGACTTTATGGCGCCTGGAATAGTTTAACCCTAGCTATGCGCTGATGCATAAAGTATATATTTTTTTAATATAACAGTAGCAAATAAGCAAACTGTTTAAACAGATTAACCAATTAACCAATAAAAAGCTAATAACTGAGCCCTATTCCGGCAGTTTTCGATCAGACAAGTTCTAACTGCACCCTCCTGCCACTAGAGTGCAGGAGAACCTTCTCCAAAAAAAGTTGACCTGGATTAGTGCTCAATTTATACAAACAAAGCTAGATTCCGCAGGTCTGAATCTAGTCTATGCTACAGCAAACAACGGGTACTAGTTTCAGAAAGAAACAGTTCAAATAATCAGGCACAATAAGCCTCTAACCAGAAACTCCCAGTTCAGAAGAGCAGAATCACCCCCCTCCTCCCACAAGAGTGCCCAAGTGCTTAAACCGGAACTAATACACTTTTATAATAATAGACAGTAAGCCTTAAATCAGCAGCTCCCAACTTAGGAGGATGTAAGCTACCTGTCCTGCCACAACAGTGCAGACCACAAACCTTCTTAATGTAAAACAACTGGTCTGAAGCCCGAGTGCTTAAACTAAAGGCTTAGAATAACAGTTACAATTTAATCAGGCTACTAACAAGCAGTAATAAATGCAGCAGAATAAATGCAATTAAGTACTTTTAAGAACAGGCAGCAAAAGCAAAATAAAGTAATAAAGTAGGAAGGAACACAAATACAGTAAAAGCAGATGAATAAAGTGCATTTTTTTTATATAACAATAGAAAATGAGCAAATTGATTTAAACAAATTACCCAATTAGTCAGTCAAAAAGCTCAAAACGGAGCCCTGTTCCAGCAGTCTTCAATCAGACAAATTCTAACTGTACACTCCTGCCACTAGGGTGCAGGGGAACCTCCTCCAAAAAGATGGCCTAGATTAGTGCTCAAATTATACAAACAAAGCTAGATTCAGCAGGCCTGAATCTAGTCTATGCTACAGCAAACAAGGCGCACCAATTTCAGAATGAAACAGTTCAATTAAGCAGGCACAATAAGCCTTTAACCAGAAATTCCCAGCTCAGAAGTGCAGAATCTAGCCTCTCCTCCCACAAGAGTGCAGACCATAAACCTTCTTAATGTAAAATAATTGGCCTGAAGCCCAAGTTCTTAAACCAGAACTAATACACTTTTAGAATAACAGACACCGAAACTTCAGTCAGCAATTCCTAACTTAGAAGGATGTAAGCTACCTGTCCTGCTACAACAGTGCAGACCACAAACCTTCTTAATGTAAAACAACTGGTCTGAAGCCCAAGTGCTTAAACCAAAGGTTTAGAATAACAGTTACAATATAATCAGGCTACTACCAAGCAGTAATACATTCAACAGAATTAATACAACTGAGTACTTTTAAGAAGAGGCAAAAGCAAAATAAAGTAATAAAGTAAGAAGAAACCAAAATACAGTAAAAGCAGATGAATAAAGAGCATTTTATGTTAGTAAAGTGCAAGGAGAGAGAAAGGAGGAGCAGAAGATAATTCAAGGTTAAGAACCTAAGTGAGTTGGCCTTCTCAAATGTTCTCTCTGTATTAAGCAGAGTAAACACAAGACTGGGAGGGGTGTCCCAGATCAAATTTACAGTAGGGGCGGGTAACTGCAAAGCCACCAACTACAACAACACCACAAGAACAGGGTGGGAGGAAGGGAAAAACAGTTTCAGGACAGATGAGAAACAGAACACAATGTAGGAAAATAAAAAAATAATTCAGTCAGGCAAAAAAATAATTCAGTCAGGCAAAATTAAGACAATGCAGAACTCTGATAGGTTAAAATGCCAAGAAATATACTTATCAATCAGCGATATATTTCCAGATTGTTTGAGAATCACACTTCAGCCAGAACACCAGGCTTTAACAACAGTGTATGCAAGAATTTACAAACAGAAACTATTTTTAAATCAGCAAGCCTTGAAGGAATCAGATAACAAAAGCTGTTAGACCAGTTTTATAAACTCCACCACAGGAATAGGGGGAATCATTTTCAGGACAGATTAGAAACAGAAAACAATGCCAGAAAATATTTAAAATAATTCAGTCAGGCAATAAAAATTCAGTCAGGCAAAATTAAGACAATGCAGAACTCTGAAAGGTTAAAATGCCAAGAAATATACTTATCAATCAGTGATATATTTCCAGAGTGTTTGAGAATCACACTTTAGTCAGAACACCAGTGGTTTATGACAATGTATATTGTAGGAGGAGCTCAATTAGCAGACAATCTAAAAATGCAGTAAAATACAGTTGCACAGTTTAAACAAACATATATGCAGCAAATATTGTTTTAGTTAATCAGAAAGTACAGAAAACAGTACATACCAAGAAGGAGATGTTCCAGCACTTAACTCCAAGGAGAAACCACTGGTCACATTCATACTTACTAATGAGGAACATGCAAATCACACTATGTGGGCTCTGTCTTTCAGCTAGTTTGCTATCCATCTTACCACATATGGGGTTGATTTTTAAAGCAATTAGCTTCTGTGTGATGCCAGCCTGAGGAATAGTGTTCATGTTCTTCACCAGGTCAAGATACACCACATGCACAATGTGGCCATCGTCCACAGCCTCTGTGACCCTTTTGAAGAAGTTTACAGGTTATATTGACAGGATCTACCTTTCACAAAGCCAAATTGTTTGGAGTCAGTTCAAACAATCATAGTTTATGAGGTTAGTTATAATACAGCCACTCCATGGTTTTGCAGATGAGGTTTGTAAGGCTGATAGAACTTTAACTACCCAGATCAGTTTTAAGACCACTCATATAGAGGGACATCACCACTGTAGTGTGCCAATCATCAGAGACAAAGCCATTAACTAAATTTAAGTTAAACAGTTTGAGAAGTGTGTCTGCAATGGCACGTTTAACACTTATACAACCAGGTATATGATATGTAGCAGTAAAGATACAGACAAAAGGATTATTGTATACTAGAAACCTAACAAAACCAAGCACCTTGCATGTTCTTTTTTTCTTATCCAAATGTTACAGTGTTATAAAATATTTTATGGAGAATAACAAACCTTGATGATAAGTTATGTGATGTATTTAAATGGGACAGTCCCTGGCAGTAGTGAATGTTTTGACTCTGACCTTTGGTGAAATGAAACGCTAGGAAAATAATTCTATGGGACCCACACTGTCCACTGCCCCCTATGCATACCCCTATTTTGCCCCCTGCTTTCCCCCCTTCTTGGTCTTACAGCACCAATACTTATTTAATGTTTTCCAATACTTAGTCAAACTTTTCAGATTTTACCTGCATTGTTTCAGTGTATCCTAAATGTCTAAAATGGCTAAGATTACATCATAATGAATAAGAAGGAAATAATCAAATTAAGCCAGTGGACTCAGCCACCCCCAACTCCCAAAGACATTGGGTTCTAGATGCTCTGACTTGTACTTTAGAGCTTTCCCCCCAAAACCTTTTGAGCCAAAGATCACCTGAACAAAAATGTGGCTAAAGAAAGAACTTCATTCTTGCTCTTCATTTTTTCCTGCATCATTTCCCCACTCCCTAAATGACCAAGACTGCAGTCTAATACTGTGGAGAAATAACAGAATTAAGCTGATAGTCTGGGGACTGCTTGAGCCTCAGAATGCCATGGGATTCTAGATGAAGTGCGGTACATATTAGAGCTTTTTTCCCCAGCTATTTGTTATAATTATGGCCTGGACAAAAATCAAGAAGAATTGAAGATATCCAGTCTTTTTTTTTTCTTACACGGAAGAAATAAGTTGTGCTCAAGGCTTAATGATCCAAGTTGTTAAAAAATATTTCCCAATAAAATGAGAATAAAATATAAATGCTTATAAAAATACATGAGTCATATCTTAAAATAGTGCTTGTCTCCATGTTAAAATAAAAATGAAAAGACAGTCACCTTTTGTGTATCCCTCTATTATTAGATTGGGATAAAAGTGAATGAAAAAATGGCCTCACTCATATTTCAAGTTACTAGTGTCACACATCATACAGCTTGCCTATTCATTCCACTCCTAAAAGACAGCTACAACTTTGAGTATCCATCTGACAACCAGACTAAAGTAATATATTTAAACTTATTGATTACAGATGTATATTCACAATATGCCTCCTTATCCCTACCTCCCAAAGCTAGCTACCTATATACACTTTGGACATGTGACTGACAGGAAAACGAAGAGAAATTACCAGGTATGTATTCCATCGCATTGTTCCTAGACAGTACCCTACCCCTACACAAGCTATAGTGATGTTGTATGCATATCTGTGAGGTATGATTGTGTAACAAGTTAAAGAAGACTACACTGTCACAACGCCACAAAAGCCAAAGTGGTTTTCTAAGCATAGTACCTCTGAAGCTTAATCGTGAGGAAAATTAGAGAAATAATGACCACATTTTCTCCAGTCCCATATAAGTTATAGTGACTTCTGCAAATACCTCTGAGGTTTGATTGTGAGGAAAATTAGAGAAATAATGACTACACTTCCTCCAGTCCCAAACATGTTATAGTGACGTCTGTGTACATTTCTGAGGTTTGACTGCAAGGAGATTTTAAGAAATACTAATCTCACTGTTCCCAGTCCCCACCATCCACAAAGACACAAGCTGTAGCAACCTTTTGTGTGAACTTCTGTCCAGGGCCAGTTGTAGAACAGGTGAGCTCAGGGCAGACTCTCTCAATAAGCATGTGTCAGACTTCACCACTACAACCTGAGATGTGGACGCTGCCTGGATCTAGATGTACTGTGATGCATTTTTAGTCTTATTTTTGAATGATAACTACTTGTAGTTTATGGATCATTATAATTATGAGCTGAATTTGGGGAAAGGTGTGCTTGTTGACATACGGTGCGTCCAAACATTTATTAATAAACTCTTAGTACTGTTAAGCTCTGGTGATACACTAGAGCAATAACAGCAGTCAGCAGTCACCACAAAAGAGCCATGGGAAGCTGTTAAACACTTCACTTGGACTTTCTGCTAAATAATGGGCCGGATTCACAAAGGCTTGCACGGAGTCTAAGAGTAGAGTAAGACTCCATGTAGCCAACATGTCCGCCGAGTGATCCAGGAACAGCTGGTAGGGGTGTGCAACAGAGCTCCCAAAACGAGTCCTACTCAGACAGGGCTTGGATATGCAAATTACCTCAATTGCAGGTGAAAGCTATGCAAATGAGGTAAATTTGCGATCCAGGAAACCTGAACCTGTCCAAGTAAGAGTAGGTTATTTGCAGAAATGTGCTCAGTTGACAACTGAGTACAGTTCTGCAAATAGCAAAATGGAGCCGTGACAGCTCCAAAAAAAAGGATGCATCCAGTTGAGGAAGCATGCCAATGGCCAAAAATACGGCCATTGGCAATGTGCACTGATGCAAAATAAAAATAAAATAAATTTTATTTTTCATCCCGATCCCTGAGGTTTAAGCGTAGCACAGCGCTGTGCAAACGCGCTGTGCTATAAAAAAAACAGAAAATCGATAATTAAGATCCGCAAATGTGGATTTTATTGCTATTCTGAATTTTCAGTGCAAGGGAATGGCAGGCTGAAGACAACATGGCGACCGAGTAGAGGTCGCTAAGGGGGGAAGCTCAGTCTAAGAGATGTAACCAAGCATTAGTAGGCAATCCTATGCAAATGAGGGTTAGGATAGTGAATCGCAAGTTTACATAGCAAATGAGCACAGTCAGTGGAGTGTAGGAGTAGGATAAGGGGAGTAACAGAGTAGAAGATAGGCGACATCACAAGGGGGGCATGTATGAAAGAAGTGAAGCTGATTGGAGCAGAGTGACATGTGTCAGCTGTCATTTACACATCATTGGAAGAGGTGTGTCAACAGGTAGGCTAGGTAAAGGCAAGAAATTGAAGGTGTATGCCGTGGATAACACAAAAGTTTCTTGCTGAGCATGTATGCGAGCGAGTGCGTGCCTGTAAACCCGAGTAAGACTGTGTGTGCGCGTGTAAGCGTGTGTGCACGCGTTTAAGTGGGAGTAAGCATGTATAATGCTGTTTAAAGTTGTGTAAGCGCGTTTGCACCGGTGTGTGCGCGTTTTACCAAGAATAAGCAAGTTTTAGTCAGTGTAAGCATGTGTGCGCGCGTGTGAGCTGGTGTGCGTGTGTTTACACTTCTGTGCACGGCGCTGCCCCCCTGAGGAAACAGAAAGGAAAAAGGAAGCACAACAAATAGTAGGAAGTTAACCAGGGAGTACTAGCAGAGCTAGCAGGTGAAAACAATCAGAATCAGGCAATTACACAGGCAGTACACTAGCCCAGCCCAGCACTTAAAGCTCTGCAAACAACATTCCACTATGTTTCTCTCAAGAGACACTGCAACACTGCAGTAAGCTAAAAGAAGTGAAAACTGAAAAAGCTTTACTGAGACAAAGAAATGTTAGGGGCTGCCATTGCTATTATAAGGCGACATATGCAACATGCTGAGGGTGGTGACAATGCGAATGCTGCTGGACAACCCACAGTGAGGAGACGGAGAAGAGTGTACAGGCCCAGGGTAACCTACCAGGGGCTACATGAGCTGGAGATAGTGGAGTGCTATAGAGTGGACAGAGACCTCTTGCAGCAAATTGTTGAGCTGTGCAGGCCACGCCTCATACACAGAACCAACAGAGAGGAACCATCCCAGTGGAAACCAAGGTATGTGTTGGCCTAAGAATATTAGCAACAGGTACCTTCCAGAGACCAACTGGTGATATGATGGGGATATCACAGGCATCATCATCCAGGGTACTGCACCAGTTCCTGGATGCCATGTCAGCACATGTCAGTGATCATGTATATTTCCCCAATTCCCGTGAGGTATTGGCCAGCAATATGCGTCTCTTCCAGCAAATAGTGGAATACCCTGAGGTAGTGGGTGCAATAGACTGCATGCACATACGCATCAAAGCACCAGTCGGTGAGCGGGGTAGGGTCTACTTCAACTGCAAGGGCTTCCCCTCCATCAACTGCCAGGTCGTGCGTGATTCCCAGGGCATAATATTGAATGTGTGTGCTGGCTGCCATGATTCCCATATCTGGCATCTGATGCAGCTGTACTAGACATTTGCCAATGGAGACATCCCTCATAGTCACCTAGTGGGGGATTCTGGCTATGCACTGGAGCCATGGCTGATGACACGCATCAGAAACGCACACACACCTGAACAGGAATGCCATAATGAGGCACACGCACAAACACGAAATGTAATCGAGCGTGTGTTTGGCCTGCTCAAGTCACGGTTCTGGTGCTGGACACATCTTGTGGAGCCTTGCAGTACTCACCAAGTACATGTACCCAAATTGTCATGATATGTGCCATGCTACATAATATGATCCTGCGAAAACAGCTGCAGCAGGAGCAGCATAGACCTGGGCCAAACAGCCCCCCGCCATTGCCAAGGCCATCACAGGCAGAGCGTGACTCGGAGGAGGAACAACCTGAGCCTGTCACAGTAGCCAGAAGCAGGCGTGCCCAGTATACTTTGGCCTTGGCAAAGAGGCAACACATAGCACATACACTGGCTCAGTAGGAACCCTGGAAATTATACCTCTCTCTGCCTAACTTGACACTACCTGTTTCCAAACATTTATAGGGAGTGCAGTATGTGCATCCGACATAGGCAGCCCTGCAGCACCACCTGAGGCATAATTGCCATGTGTTAAAGCAATTTCACACACTAAAACTAGCACAACTGTGGTCAATGTTGAGCAATATTGGGCAATGTTCTGTAATGTAGGTTAACGTTGAGCAATGTTGAACAAGCCTGGTCTACGTGGGCATAGCTGAACAAAAGCCAACATGCTCATATTTGCTCTACTGGCCCTTAAGCAGTCTGGTCTGCTCCGTATGAAAATATAAAGCAGTGATAGGCCTCGAACCCAGGATACTGTGCACTACAGTCATAGTACTGAACCATTAAACCATGACAGTATAGCATGGATGAGTCTGTATGAAGAAATGTTGATAAGTCTATGCAACGTATCTCATGAAAACCCTGCAGGCACAGCATAATCCCTGTCGAGTTATGACACAAAGGTGAGCCCTGCAGTAAGAATAGAACCTGATTTTCAACACACGTATAGTATAATTGTGAATATTGGTCATGTTCACACACATCAACAAATGTACTGGACTTCAGACAGCAACATACTGAAAGGTCACACTGAGCATGCTCACGCATGAATAAATGAGACAAATGTCAGGCAACAAAACACTGAAAGGACAGACTGGGCATGCTCACACACTTGAATAAATGAGACAAATGTCAGGCAACAAAACACTGAAAGGACAGACTGGGCATGCTCACACACTTAGGCCATGTCTGAGTATAGCAGTGGGCCACACATATCTGGCAGTTGCATGTGTTAACACAGGAACCTCTCAGTATTCACCAAACAGACACATATATAATATATTGGAACCTTGTCATAATAAAATATGTTCTGCAGATACTTAGATTGTTCGTAGAAAGTGTGAAACAAAGAAGAGAAAAAACCTGCAATCAGTATCATCAATAAACCATGTGCATCCCGAACATTACCATAACTGCATAGGTTGATACTAGCCTATCTGCCCTAGGGCATTTATAAGCCTAGCCAAAGTGTGTTTGGCTTTTGCAGCCCTGTTAGATTAGTAGACTGTGCCTGTGAATAGTAGGACACACAAGATAGGCCTTTTACGTTTGCTTTATTGTGCCTCTGTCTAGCAGGGACCCAGAAGAGATTCCATGGGTGAACATACGATCACCCATCCACTCATCATTATGTCTCCTGTAGGGGGTCAGTGGGGGGCTCAGCCTATGTGGGACTGGGATCCCATTCCAGAGTGAGGGGAGCGTCTGGGATAGAAATGTGTCCCTCCAGCATGTCCTATAAATATCTGTGCTGAGGTGTAAGTCCCTGGTGCATGTAGCTCTAAGGGATCCAGATATCCTGAGGTGGAGCATGTCCATTAAATCTGTGTTGGACATGGCTGTAAACAACAGGCACAGATCGCATCCGAGTAGGTGGTAAGTGACTGAGTAGAGCTGGAGTTACTTTAGCCGAACTGCACAGGGCATTTGTGTGAGTCCCTAGATCCACTTTGTGAGGTACTTTTGTGGCCAATACAGTTGCTGCAGGTGTCGGGTAAGGTACATCCCAAATGGGGCATTGTATCCAATCATGGGCCTCATGAGTATAGGGGCACAATGACTTTACTTGATCTAGATGTGAAACCTGTTGGGATAGGGTGGGCTATATAGAATGTCTGTCTAACCACTATGGCAATGCGATTGTCAAAGGCAAGATTACAAACTACTCATGTCCCCATATCCCTAACAACTTCTACCATACTTAATGTATTAACACCTATGTGGTAATGTGTGGGCACTATGTGATTCCCAAAGGGGATGACTATGCATTTAATGGCATTCAGCTGTAGGCCATGGCTCTGGCACCAGTTATCCATCTCTGTGAGACCCTTTTGGAGGATGCTTGTGCCAGCTGAAGAGTCAAATATGGCACCCAGTTTGCAGTCATCTGCGAACATGGTCAGCCATATTCCTCTTGTGTTAGCCTGTACGTCAGAGGAATATATACTGAACAAGACAGGTCCCAGGACTGAGCCTTGTGGGTTGCCACGTGTAACTGGTGTAGAGTCAGACATGGCACCTGCAATACATACCATGTGGGTGCTATCCCTGATCCACTTAGCAATCCATCTTGTGACATATGTGTCGATATCTAAGCTGATGAGCTTATGTATGATGCCCGAGTGGGGTATTGTTGTGAAGGTTTTTACGAGGTCCAGGTAGGGAGTGTGGTCAACCTTTCCTATGGCTATGGACCTGGTAACAGTTTAAAGAAGTTGACCATGTTCAAGAGACAAGATCTGCCCACAACAAAGCTGAATTGTGTAGGATCCAGTGCCTGTAGGTTCCCGATGTCTGTGTGTATGAGTACCATGATGATACGCTCCATAGCTTTGCAGACCAGGCTAGATAGGCTTATAGGGCAATAGTGTCCGGGGTCTGTTGTGGCACCACCTTTGTGGAGCGGGACCACTGTTGCTGTACGCCATTCCTTGGGTACATATCCTGTAGTAAGTCTGATATTGAACAGTGACTTCATGTGAGGGTTACGCTCCTCATGAAGCTTGTGTAAGATGCAGGCCGGGACACCATCTGGTCTCATTGATGCTGTTTTGTCTGCTTTGGAGAGGGCAGCACTCACCTGATCATCTGTGATGTCAGGGAGGCTACACTCTGTTGGGATGGACATTTGCTCATTAGGGTGGATGGGGGGTGACACTTGCACTGAACCTGTTTGCCAGGGTGATGGCAATGTCTGTGGGTACAGTGTATGTATTGTCATTTTGCATTAACACACAGCATATCTGGGAGTTGGCACCCAGGTTCATGACATAACTAAAGAAGGCCTTGTGATTGTCATCAGTGTGTGGTGCAATTTACCTTTCGAAATAGGTCTTAGATGAATTAATGAGTGAAAGTAGCTTCTTGCTAGTACTGATCAGAGATGCCTTCCCTTATTGGGATTGTGCTGTATCATGTAGTAGCCCCCTCCTTTTGTTGTATAGCTTATTTATGGCCGTGGTCCACCAGACAGGTCCCCTGCCTTTGGAGGAGTGAGTCTTGTTCTTATTTGGGATAGCACGATCCATGCATTCCAGTAGGTGTCAATAGAATGTGTTTGTAAAGGATTCAGCAGTCTGAGCCGTACTTACCTCTGTCCCAGGGTCTTTGCAGGATACCTCCTTGGTTTAGAGAAGTGTGACATTTGCTGTTGGTAAGTACTTCACCAAGAGAACCTAGGATGGGGATGGGGATGGGATATGGATGTCCAGTGAGATAAATGTATGGTCTGACCTTACCAATGAGGGGCATACCCTTGGTGTGGAACATGGAGTCCCCATGTTGGTGATGATCAGGTCCAATATGTTTTCCCCTCATGTGGGTGTGGTGACCAGTTTTGACATAGCATTTGTGTTCAGAAATTCTAGCAACCATTGGGCGAGGGTGTTGTGGCTTGAGTAGTATTCCCAGTCAATGTTTCTGTAGTTGAAATCACCCCATATAATGGTGTTTGTAGAGACTGTCATATCCTCCAGTGTTCCCAGGAAAGCTGAGTGGGGTTCCTGAGTTCGGGAGGGTGGTCTGTAGCAGACTACAAACTGAAAGGCAGTTTTGCCCACTGTTAGTTGCACATGTATGGTCTGTGATGCTTCCTGCAGTGCTACTAATCTGGAGGTGTGTGCATTTGTGATATATACGGATTCTCCAGCTAAATTTGTTGGTCGGTCTGAGTCTTGTGGCCGAAAAGCATGGTATGAAGTATAACCTGGTAGTACTGGTGTGCATTTGGGAGCCTGAGCCAGGTGTCTGTTACTGCACAGATATCGACATTCACCATACTGAGGAGAGTCTTGAGTGTGTGCATTCTGGGGTCTAGACATCTGGTGTCGAGCAGCATTACCCATACTTTCTTTTACCTTGTATTGTCCATGGAGGTGGGTTTGTCATTTGAGCCTTGCCCAAAAAAGGCACTCTGGGGGTGGCAACAGCCTTAGCCAGTAATTGAAAGTCCAGGAGTGACAGGTGCAAGCTGTCCATAGCGAAGCTACGTGGCATGTCGAGCATGTCATCCCAGGCTGACAGACACTGGATCCCCTTTGAATTACACCAATATGTTAGCCAACTGTTACAATTGATCAGCTTGTCGGTATACTGTGCCATCATTCTTGGTGAGGGTAAGATGTTACACAAGGTCAGGGTCATACTGGCCTGGGTTACATGATCAGAAAGCTCCTCTATGTCCCTTGTCATGTAGTCTAGGGAGGAACGTCTGAGGTAATTCACACCAGCATGGACAATGATGGAGCCATATTTGTACTTGCTTTGGAGTGACCTGAGTGCATGTTTAATGTGGCAGAACCTGCCACCCGACAGACAGCTCAAAGTGTCCTTCTCCATGTTCAGCCTGGTGAGTGTGACGTCATTGTGTCTGACAATAGAGTCATTTATTACAAGTGTATTAGGTGTGTTTTTAGCCCTAAGGGCAGTGACTGTGTGGCACACTGACTTTGTGAACTATGTGATATGTGGGTAATGTCGTGGGGTAGCAGTAGTCTGGGTGTCTGCTTAGGAGGTCTCTACTGCTTAGGCAGATATTATGTAGAGCCTCTGAGTATATTTGTGTGGTAATGTAGTTTGTTTGCTGTCGCTATAGGTCTATGTGTTACAGAGTTGTGGTGTGTGTGGTTACCTTCACCACCTGATAGACTGTGGCAGTCATGGTGCAAGAGAGCTCAGCCTCCCGTTTGTCTATATAGTTGCATCTCCCACATATATCTGAGTTTGTTGGGAGGAGGTCAGTGTTGTCTGTGTACATAAGGCAGTTGTAACATTGCTTCAAAAGTCCCATATTCACCAGCTGGACTGAAGAGTACACACAAAACCAACCGTTGGACATGCCAGGATATTATGATGACATACTCTCTGTTGACTGATCAAAAGGGATCAGTAGGGTGTTAAGTGTGTAAAAGAGTATAACAGGGGTTTAGTGCTCAGGTATGTTGGTGTTTTTGAAAGATTATCTGCGAAGGAGTCCAGACAGAACCATGACACTTCCTTCAGCTATGTCATACACAGCACTGAACACACATATATGTCCTGAGTCAGGGTCAACTGTACCTGACTGACAATGCCGACATCCTGTCAGGCAGGCCTATACATACTTATCCACCTCCCACTGATAAATGTCCCTATCATCATACCAGGAGATATCACATGTAGAATGGGTAAACAGCTCCTTCCAAAGCCGAAAACATGGCATTAATTGGATGACATTGTTTCCCGATATGTGTCATAAGTGAACTACAGAACAAACAGACCCTGCACCTGAACAGTCTGTTGAGCCACACCCTCTCTACAGGATCTGAAACTGTTGAATGTGTTACAGCAACATATGGCACACCCCACAAGTGTTGGTGCACAACAGACCATGGGAACTATATTCCTATAAGCCTATGACGTCTGATCTGCAAGGCCATTGAGTCCATCATGATTGAAGTCATGAACAGAGCTATTGGAAGCCAACAAGCACACAGCCCTACCAACTGTGGTATGATCATGGGCAGATCATGGTTCCCAAACCTGCTAGACTGTTTGCAAGGCAGCCACCCAGGACACACATCACTGAAGGGAGCTACACACGTCCCACATAGACTCTGAGTAGCCCTTTATCAACATCACAGACACATGTTGTATCCACAAATTCAACAACCTGTGCATAAATATGTATTGTCATATGAAGGAATGGAAATTTGTCCACAGAGAGATCACACAAGCTACGAATTGTGGAGTCCTGTTCAAGCTGTTAACACCTGCTGATCCACATGGTTCATTCCTGGGATTGCATAAAACAAAGTGCACACACATTACCATGTCCAGTCTGATGATGTCAGCATCCTACAAATATAGCAGGAGAAAATAAGACACCCAGTAAAACGTATAGCGCGTCATGTTAATGCGTATTTCTGTAATATCATAACATAGTTAGGTAGGGGTTTGAATCCTGCAATTGCTCTGTGTCGGGGGGGCTGTGTGTGTGTGATTTCTTGTGAGAGGAGTGCCCTTTTTGGAGACTAGGAAAACACATGAAAAGAGGTAGATTATTCTTTGGCAAGTCTGATGATGTCAGCATCCTAGAAATATAGCAAGAGAAATGAAAATATCCCGAGAAGCATATAGCGCATCATGTTAGCGCATATTTCTGTAGTATCATAACATAGTTGGGTGGGGGTTTGAATCCTGCAATTGCTCTATGTGTGTTGTTGCTTGTGAGAGGAGTGCCCTTCTTTTGAAGACTAGGTACACACATGAAAAGAGGTAGATTCTTCTTTGGCAAGTCTGATGATGTCAGCATCCTAGAAATATAGCAGGAGAAATTAAAGCAACCGATAAAGCATATAGCTTGTTGTGTTAATGCGTAACTCTGTAGTATCATAACATAGTTTGGTAGGGGTTTGAATCCTGCAGTTGTTCTGTTTGTGTTGGGGGAGGTGTGATTTCTTGTGAGAGGAATACCCTTTGTGGAGACTAGGAAAATACATGAATAGAGGTACATTCTTCTTTTGGCAAGTCTGATGATGTCAGCATCCTACAAATATGACAGGAGAAAAAAAAAAACCCAGTAAAGCATGCAGCATGTTGTGTTAATACATATCTCTGTAGTATCATAACATAGTTAGGTAGGGGTTTGAATCCTGCAATCACTGTGTGTGTGACACTGTTGGTTAATGTGTTGTGGGTTCTGCTTTTACAACTGTATGACATATCAGTAAAACAACAGTATGTGCATTGCACACTTCCGGTATCTGTGTGGCACATACATATATGTACACGTGACCTCAATTGTTATCTGTGTGACAAATACATATATGTACATGTGACCTCAATGAGTTCATAGGTGTGAAGCCTGCTTTCTACACAAATAAATCTGTTACCATTGACAGTCTGTGCTGCTGCTTCTCAGACCTTAGGTCACATATGTATGTATGTGTCAAGGCCAGCCACTGTAGTGATCTGTGGCCTAGGTCATCTGTGTCACACACACACCCATGACAGTTTCTATAGAATAGTGTGAGTGAGGGTTCATGCCTGGGGTATATGTCAGACATGTTCAAACACAACACAGTCTGTCAATAATGGGCATTCATTACAGGTGTACAACACCTCTGTGGATATGCATACAGACCCCTTCATGCTTATGTGATGCACTGAGGGACATCAGCATACCTTTGGAAATGTGAATACCAAAGGACAGATGACATAACATGTGGCTGTATGTACACATTGGTACCCCTGCTACATGTTGTGGGCTACTAACAATGTGGTACTGTCAGGATACTATGTATTGTAAATGTGGATGACTATGCTATAGTTGGCTTATAGCTTTACAGCATGTGTTGGTCAACAGGTATCTGTCTGTATGATACCCTTGTGGAGGATAAGTGTCTCATCTGGAGAATGCATTGTAGGCCACTGTATGCATTACCAGATCTAGACGGAGATAGCCCTAGTGTGTTTGCTTGTACCTGGGATGTCTACATTCCAAACAGGAGTGGTCTCAGGAATGGCTGGCGGCCAATACCACTGGTTACTAGTATAGTATAGTATAGTATCGGAAGGACTCAAATGCTACTGTGTATCCTACATCTTTGTGTCAGTTGTCAAGACATCAGCTAACAATTGGTTAAAGTCAGGCTGTGGAGGTTATGTATACTACCAGTATGCAAAACAATGACCGATATAAACAGTATCACCCACAGCATAGTGTCAAACCATGTCATACACACATGTGTACCCAAGTCGTAACATATGTGTAGTAAAATGCATACTGGCCACCAATAGGAAATATGAAGTGTTAACACTGTGGAATACAGGGCATGTCACCCTTCCCATGTGTCCACTATGCACATACATGCAGATGATGCACCTTCACCATGTTCACAAATATATACCTGCAAATCTGTACTGCACACATCACACACGTACCATCCACTCACCAACACATGCTACCAGTACCGCACACATCAGCCAAGTGGCACATGGGCGGACAATACAGTATTGGAATTAACACTGGTGTAAACAATACTACACTGATAATCATAGCTTTAATGCATCATGCCTGCTTAGATATACCTACAAGGATATCAATATACCTTGCTGTTGACAATATGCTAACATTGCTACACAGCTATTAGGTCACCCTGTGCATCAGCACAATGTAAGCCTGTTCCTGCATCATTGTCATAGATGACTGGAGGTGGTACAGTTTCATCATATGCACAGGGTGTCTTATTGGTTTTCCAGAGCCCAACAATTACCCATCCAATCAACATGTGTGTGTGTGTGTGTGTGTGTGTGTGTGTGTGTGTGTGTGTGAGGGACAACAGTACAGTATGGGTCAATGATGGTGTAATGTGTGTGTGCATGTGTTAGCCCTAGGTGTTTGGTTTATGTGTGTGTGTCTGCATGCACACAGTTAAACCTTGTGGCTGTGACATACGGGTGATTGTGGGACAGCCATGGACAGTACCTGCCAGGCTGTACAGATCACTGTTTCTGGCCACGGACACAGTACCTGTGCCTGCCAGGGGTGCCACGGACAGTTTCAGGTACCAAGCCAGACTGGGTACTATCGTCAGAGGCAGAGGGATGTCGACTGGAACCATGTCCCTGCTGGGACTGGCCAAAGCCACATGCATGTGGTCATCTAGGGCGGTCTATTGACAGCCCAGCCCCAACATTGCTGGGGCTGGTACTGCAACTACAGGAGCAGCTGGGACTTGTGTGTCATCCGCGACGAGTGCCAGCTGATGATGTTGCTGGCATATGTCCACGTCGACGTCTCAGCCATCCTGCATTGTCCTGGCACATGGACATTACATTGCAGAGGACATCTAGTGTCTCCCCCCAATATCTATCAATGACCTTGGTGTAATTACTGATGGCACCGGCAAGGTCACGGATACTGTCATTGATAGAGTGTTGTGAGCCCTCTGCGCCCTTAGTCCCTGCCTGGTGTACTGTTCCATACGTGCCTGTGCCTGCATTACAGACCGGAACATAGCTAAGGTTGTGAGACCTGTGGGGGCATGTCTGCCAGAGGCATTACGACCAGCAGTGCTCCCATGAGCACCCCTGGACATATGCCTATGTGGTACCGTTCCAGGTGTCTGGGTATGGCTGCTGTGTGGGGTTGCATGTGCCATAGATACCACACTATCCTGGTTGATGCCTACTGTATGCTGTTCCTCTGTTAAGGCCATTGGTGTTGAGGGATGTATCGGCAGTATGAATGTGCGCATAGATGGGGTGGACAGCTGTGTACTGTCAATTGGCGGACTAATGACAGACCCTGACAAACCTGCCTGTGCCACTACACATGTGTCATCATGCCCACTATTTATGGCAGTGACCTCAGGTTCCCTGCTGCACTCATGCAATACCTCAGCACCTGTGAGAGGAAGACATGAAACACACTTCACAATCTGTACAGGATGTTAGCGCACATGCACACATGAACATATGAACACATGCACACATGTACACATGCACACATGAACACATGCACACATGAACACATGCACACATGCACATATGAACACATGCACACATGCACACATGCACACATGAACACATGCACACATGCACACATGCACACATGAACACATGCACACATGCACACATACAATACTCAGTCAAGTTGACACACACACACACACACACACACACACCAACAGCAATACGGAACATATCCATTAGTGGTTGATGGTGCAGTACATTATCACAAGCCAAAGAGTCCTATCACACCTGTCAGCATGCAGGATGTGTGTTGCTCAACAGCATGCAGTGCGAGTGTGGAGAGTCCTTGTTGATAACAGTATACATGTCTTTGATGCATGTGTGTTGTTCAATGATTGGCCTCACCTTGGAACACAACGTGTACATGGACACAACATTGCTGTGCAAGTCTGGAACGCTTTCCAATGTCCTGTGCACCATCCCTCATAGGTATACATACCATGGCTGGATGCACACAACTGTCAGGTGTATAGCAATGAATTCTATGTGTAGTACTGTAGTTACTGTAACTGGATGTAGTGTAGTACCATAAGCCATTATCAGGCAGCATCACATGGTCACTCAAGGCCACTAATGTATGTCACACTGGCAACTATCTTGCTCTACCTGACCTACACCACTTTGGCTACATTAACCATTTCACAGCCAGTTGTTACATGGGTATGTAAAGTGTTCAATAGGGAGCATTGCCTCACATGAATGTGTTGTGTGTTGAAGCGTGTCACACTGCCTCATGATAGTCCTCTACCCCCAGGTATAGTATGTGTGCTGTGTTGTTGACATTTGGGATACTGCAGTATGACTTTATAGCAGGTGTCTACATATGCCATGTGTATCAAATTAACACTAACTGCATATGACAAAGTGGTGTATGTTGCGTGCATGTGTATTGACTCTGCCTATACAATGTCCACTACAGTGTACCACAATTGGTTGGGATGCTCTGTGTATTGCATGTGTTTGAGGTGGACACTCATGTTACTGGGATGTGCATAGTCCCACAGAGAACATGCAGAGCCTGCATTATGTGTAGGTGTTTTACATGTGTATATGGCCTACAAGTCTCCTATGACATGCACATGTTATATGCTATATTAAATGTAGAACACTCATCAGCATGGGTGTGCTATCTTGCTATCACACCAGAGGGACCTACAAGGATATGAGACAGTTTGTCAGTGTCAACAGCTATGTCATTGCTGCTGTGTGTTTGCAATTCCACAGTAGTACAAGAGATGACAGTCACGGGTATACAAATTATGTTCCAAATTATCAGTATTGCATGACACCAGACTCCACAGCTTCTGAATACACAGTACACACCTGGTAAATGCATGTTCTAACAATTGATCTAACAGTAGTCTACAGATATGCCATGTTACCTGCATGCTCTGTATCTACATGCTGGGTGACTCCAGCCATGATGACGCATGTCTGTTGTACTGGTTGGCCAGGAGCCACCACGCTGTGGAGCAGCTCTTCCACTCTGGTGAGGGGAGGATGTGTTGATGCACCACCACCTGTGGCAAGCTGCTGTCTGTGGACATCAAAGGCATGCTGCCGGACATGTCTGATTAAATCACTGTAGTGATGGCGTACCTGCTCATAAGTCCGGTTATTCATGCCTACATCATTCACCTGATGGACAACATCCTGCCACAGTGCAGTGCGTCCATGCTGGTCCTGGCTAGATCTGGGAACAGCAGGTTGTAATGCTCTACCAGGGCATCAAAGATGACCTCCTCCTCCTCCTCAGGGGAATAGGCAGGCTTCCTGTTGTGAGACATATTCCTGTAAGACAATAAAACAGTAATTGTGAGCAAGTCATGTGGCACACTTAACATGCTAAAGTACAGACATCAATGAAATGCCATATATAGCAATCTATTGGCTGTCAGTAGATACACACCTTTACTACCACATAGGACTGCTCAGCCCACAACTGCCTGACAGTGCCTGGCACATACTATATTCCAAAACATGTTCTGCACAGCAACAAAGTGGAACCAGTATGTAAGACTGTACAACAGTACATGGCACACTCTATGTGACACAATGCACCACCTAGCCACAGGGGGTGTGTATGAAGCTAATCCATGCAGACATTTGTCATCCATTGAAATGAATGTTAAGTACAGTTTAAGTACTATCAGTACACCACGCTACTTGTTGATAGCAAACCCCTCAGTAACAAATGTGCACATTCATCATTATAGGTGGCATACTGCTGTAATACACTACACATGTTGCTAGATATGCACATATATCCTGTGACACACATACCACCAAGGCCATGTTACAGGCATACCCACACAGACATCAGACATACCTACAGGACACAAAGGTATGGCAACCCAGATCAGTTTTACCTGTGTAACATACAGTACTGTGTGTCAGCACCTACAAAACCTCATGCCTGAGGTTTGTAATGTGTGAGGACTACAGGTAACAAACAAAACAGTGTGTCCAAGCAATGTGGATATAAACCATACTGTGCTGTTTAGGCCTACAGCTTCAGGTAGTACTACTGTTCATACAGGATTTGTATTCACTGGTGTTACCAATCAATAAGCATACATGTACTGCTTAAGCCTACAATGGCACATTCCAGTCAGCACCATGGGACTACCTCACACCGTATGCCTTACTGCTTTTCCTGCCTAGCAATAGCATATGTATCCTTTGCTGGGATTTGAGCTACAACACTACATACCATGATATACATAGTTTCCCACTAGGCTATCGCACATATACACAACTTTGACACATTCACCTACACATTCACCATCACACACAGTCAACCTCACATAGCAAGTAATGCAACAAGTACATGCGTGTGCATATCAGGTCCTAGGTAGCTAATAGGCTATTATCCATAGGGCCTATGGAAGCCTAGCCATATGGTACCCTGCCCTTCCACACCCATGTAATTTAGGTTCATGTGCTCCTGTCATGCAGAGCCACAGTGGTGACTCCCGGGTTGTGTTTCCTATCTCACACCCACTCATCATGATTATTCATGACAATTGCTAATGAGGACCTTCATTTGCTATTGATAGGTGGTTAGTTCCAGAGTATGGTATGTGTCTGAGATGATAATGTACCACTCCAGCATGTTCTGCTTTTTCACGTTTCAGGGTTTAGATCAGTACAGTGTGTAGCTTGTATGGAGTTTAATCTGTATATATGGAGCATGTCCAACACCTGTGGGTTTGGCATAGCTTTGTATGTTAGGCAGAGGTTGCCTCCGGGTAGGCGGTATGTGACACAGTGTAGCTGTGGTTTTGTAAGACAGTCTGCATAGGGCATCTGTTTGAGTCTAGTAATACTCTTTGTGAGGTATGTGTCTGGTGTCTACTGTCGCTGTGGATGTCTTCTGAGGTACATACCGACAGGGCCAATGTACTCTATGATGGGTGTTATGACTGATGAGTACAGTGGAACACTGACCTCTTATTCCATGGATGACACACCTTTTCTAATGACATGTGGACCGTACTCAGTTTACATGACTAGTGTGGCACTGTGATTATCAATAGAGACACTATTGTCCACCTTTGTCCCGTAGTCTCTCATCACACTTTTGGTGTTGAATAGACTACCACCTATGTGGTAGTTCATGGGTACAGGGTTTTTAACAAGACGGATGGCAATACGTTTACAACATTGAGCTTGGGCGTACATATGAACATCCATTGGTGTACATATAGATATACATATAGGCACATATACAGTTCACCTTTCATGGTGGGAATATCAAGTATGCAAAGGTTGAGAGGGATGCAGTTATGTAATGATATTGCACAGTCTTGTGCAGAATGCATGGAAGGTAGTCTCAGCCCATGTACCTTTAGCAGGACCCCCTATCTGGATTACTAAAACTTGAGGAATCATACCCACGGCGTTTAAATGCCACATGTAATATGCCAGCACTGTATGTTGTCTTGTTTGCCACACACTACCACCTACATATAAAAATGCACATAACAACCTGCAACAACATATAATTGTCCACCCTTCACAAACAGTTGCAGTATGTCTCTTGCTCTATGCACATGTTCAGATGATAATTTATCAGACACATACATATCTCTCCATATGTGTGTGCCATACACACACAGGGTCCACAGTGTTGTAAGTCCGTACACCTCATGGATGACCTGTTGGGCCTTGCTACAACATGGACAGTTGTCACATGTGTGCATACAGTAATAGTACAGGGAGTATATACAGCTGCAAATGCTAACATTACTATACTAGCCTGGTACAGCAGTTGCCAATGCTAAGCTACAAATTATGTTACTATCATGCATGTCATACTCTGTCACATCCAAGTTTATATAGGTGTTTGCACTACTCCCCCAAACTGCCATTATACGCAGTACTGTACAGACCATAGATAACATGTTCAGATGTTCGACATATAATGCTAAGATACATATGTCACAGTTATGTCCTACTGCACACAGCTAAACACTAATTTGTCCATGGCAGAAGTTATGCATGGCATCACTGCATACATACCTACTGCTGCCACTTATGCAAGTTTCTGAGTATGTACAGTACTATTCATAAACATCTACTACTTGCCGATAACTACAAATCTGTTACATACCTGTTACTCACTGTCAGGTCCATCTGTGTATGCTTTTCAAGGTTTTGTTTTATTTATTAAGTAAAGTTTTTTACTTATTTGTTATTATTGGTTATTAATTAAGTTTTTTTTTCTTAATATATTTCGGTTTTATAGGAGTAAATATAATATTTACTTAAGTAAGGTTTCTTTATTAAGTAATAAAGTTTGTCAGTAGTTGCTGACACATGCAATGTAATGATTGCATGTGGGGATAGCAAGTACAATCTGCTTTTATAGGTATCTGGGCATGTGCATGTGATGCCCTCTGCACCAATTGGTGCCCAGCATTTGGTAAATGCATACAGCCTGCTGTGTGGTAATTGCAGTACTCACTGTCATAGCAACCCAATGCTATAAATTGCTAAGGTATGTAGGTGTAGCCCTTTCAGATTTCCAGAGTGGGGCCCATGCTTGTTTGCTGTGGACACTGTTGTGTAAGTCAGAAGGTTGGTATACTTCTTATATCTGAAGCTAGAGGTGTAGACAGTGATGTACATGTTGTACTCAGGCCTGACTGTTGCCACTTGCAGTACAGAGCTATCAGTGTAGAGTTTAACTCACCCCTACAAATGCTTACACAACATTTATGTGACTATGTAGTTTCTTTTCTACTCATATAATTAACTGCCATACAAACATAGTTATTGAGAAGTATTCTTTTGGCACATGAACTGTTTGTGAACTGTTATACTGTGAATATTAATGTACTCACTTCTGCAGGGTTTGTGGTTTTATTGCTGACATTAGCACATGGTTCACAGGACAACTGGACGATTCCAGTACTGTGTATGCCTACCTACATACTTGGTAGACCCTAAACACACAAGTGTATTTAAAGTGTGTGGGGGGGGGTTGCTAACATACAGAGAGCATTTTGTATTATTGTGTGAATGTTATCTTGCTGGACTTAAAGGATAGGTGTGTACCTGTTGGTCTATCAAGGCAGGTGGTCTGTCTGCATAGTTCCCAACTGTGAACCTATCCAGATGGTAGTCAAATGTTACTCTGTTATTCTTTGTCTGTGCAACCCACAGGTGTTTTCATCACTAGTACAATGGCATTGTTACAGTCAGTTGCTACCAGTACATGGCTACATCCTTTAGTATTTCTGTGTTGTACTCCTACATAAGGGTATGCTTGTGGAAGTCCTACCACAGCTATTTGCAGTGTGTGTAACAGCAGGATAGCTGCTATGCCTGTGTGTTTGTGCCTCTGCCAGGCCTATGAAACACTCAGATACATCTTTGCATGGAGTCAGGGATAGGTAGGTAGTTAAATGTGAGGTACACCTTACACATAATAGAGACAGTAAAAGTCTAAACTTGTGTGAAGCAGTGCATATGGATACATACTCCTTTTATGAAGTACAAGCGGTGTATACTGTTATTGTCAGTATTCATTGTGTAACACCCCACCTTTCTGACTGACGTCAGTACTTTTCAGAGGGATTCAGAGGGACACAGTTTAAATATGTTTCACAATCAGGGATATCCCTGTAAAGTAGTCACAGTTCGGTAGTATGGCCTCTGCCCTAATCAGATTTGCCACTGTTTGTCCTTCTATGATACTGTGTGGGGGTTGTAAAGTGGCTCTGTAACTTTATTTGCTGCTAGAATGGCTGCTTCTCATATCACACTCATGTAATGCATTTCACAACAATTGCTGGTAAAGATCCACAAAACAAGCTTTGTGTTATGGCCTTCCTATTTTTCCTTTACATTCAGTCATTGAAATGCATGATATATTTATTTGAGAAGCAGGTTATTGCATATCTGCTGTGGCATAGTGGTAATTCATGCAGTCTATTGTGTCAATGGTCTGGGGTTCGAGACTGGCAGAGGAATTTTATTTTGCTGCTGAGCAGAACAAGGGCCCTGACATAGAGTGACTAAGGCACTTTTAAGCAGTTGTAAGTGGGTTTGCGTGACGCTTAGCGATGCTTAGCTAAGCGCACACATGTGCACACTCGCTTAAACCCACTTACTACTGCTTAAAAGTGCTTACTCCCGCTAACCCCAGCACCAATTTCTTTGAAAGAAAAGAAAATGGGGAGATAGGAAAGTGGTGAAAAAGGGGGCACAAGGAGGGAAAGGCAGTAGGAAAACAAGCTCGGGATGTGCAGGGTGGGTGTAGGGAAGGTCCATAGCTGCCCATTTCTTTACCAGCAACAGCTGTGCATATGCAATAAATTTTCAGTGATATTTGAAACCTTCCACCCCTGGGAGAGGGGTGAGGACAACAAAGTATGTTGTACTGCCAATTATAATTATCAATTTACATGTCCAGCGGACATGTGTGCGAAATGGGCAGCTATGTATGGGGCATAATTTTTTTGTGGGTACAGATTGCCCTTTTTTTTTTCCAGGTGAGAGTGGAAAGTGAGGTTGAGGAAGTAGGTATATTTGGGGAGGTAGGTTGGGGAGGTAAACAGACAAGACAGACAAGATGCATACAGGGGTGGTGTATGACACATGGAGTGGGTGAACACAATTGACGGGGACGGATGTTTGAAAATCGCAAGCCCATGAGCCCACAGATGGTAACAGTGGAACTGAGATTCCCCGCCCATGGGCAGTCACCACTGCACCTTCACAGCCATGAGGGTGGCTGTGCTGGGGGCTGCGTAGGATGGAAGGCTCACCCGTGAGTCACGCCACTCTCACCTCGAGCTGGCATAGGGAATCAGCGACTGAATGCTGGATCTCCCTACGCACCACAACCCGGACCCTTCAAAGGGTGACAGGTGGCCCTTCTCCGCCCACGCTTGCATGGAGGGGATGAGCCCCATCCCCTGCAGTGCTTCCACCTGAAGGTGGCACAAGACCAATGGAGGAGGGGAGCCCGGGCTGGGCACCAGACTTGCTGGTGCCAGGTGCACTCGCCAGCTGAGGATGGACAGGTAGGTCCGCTGGGACCGGCCTTCCCATACGTTCTGTGATTAGGTGTGTTTAATTACAACATAAACAACAGCCTTCCAAATTAGTTGTAACAGCATGCAGTAATATTCCCATTAACCCAACACACCAAGGTTCCAACAGTTGAACAGCAAGCATAACACATGCATAAATTGAATGACAGTGGACATTCCAACAGCATGCAGGGATGATTGGTGGCAACAGGCCACCATGATTGTGGTGTTTGAACAGGGCACATGCATCAAAGTGAATACAGATATTTATAGAACAATAGGACATATGTCCCAAAAAATGTTTTGAGATTACACTTACCCATTGAGTTGTGGAATTGCATTGTTTGTGCACATACAGTAGGATGCAGAAAGAAACCTCAATTAACATCTTATAAGTACTTTTAGTCTACACTACATTCCTATTGACTGCAGGTGTATATCACCTACATGTATTATTACACTTGGCAGCATGCATTAGGTTGTGTAATGGGTTTGGCTAGTTCATTATATACCTGACTTATATCTGACATACTAACTGTCCAGGATGCAGATGTTACTGCTACATATTTATTGTTGTATTTATATTTCTTTATCTACATATCTGGATGTGTTCACATGACATTTTCAGTTAGATTTGTACGGAACCCTACATGTCGTATACCACACTCACATTTCTAGCGATAAAATTAGCAAGCTACTCGTTTGACAGATTTACTTATGCATGCCAGCTAGTAACTGACTGTTAAGGACTGTATATATGCTTTACAGCTACTAGCACTTCCATCAACCACTTTAGATGGGACTGCCCAACTGTGGGTTGCCAGCACTTATTAAAACAGTACTATTTGTATAATGCAAGGGTACAACAACATTTCAAAGTAAGTGACACAGACACAGTCCAGGTTTTATACCTTTATTAATTACATTACACACTTTTCCACAGACTCTCTCCTTTATTTGATATTACGGTGCATATGGAAGACATATTCAAGACAAATTATACCTTTATTAATAGGTCAGAACACTCTTTTTCAGGCTAGCTCACTTATTTTATATGACAGTACCTGCAGAGATATTATTCCAGACATATTTTACCTTTCTTAATAGGTTACTACACTCTTTTTCTGGCTCTCTGACATATTAAGGACTTATTCAGGGCATTTTATGGCTGTATTATTGGGCTACAACACTTTCTTTCAGGCTCTCTCACCTATTTTATATAACAATACATGCAGAATAATCACTAACCTGCCTGGTGGCACAGCCTTAGCAGCCTATCTGCACAGGCTTGCTGATTCACAGCACGGACACCTGCAGCTGTGAAGTAAATGAAGGGATATTGAGACATACCTATCCATTATACAGAATCAATTAGCATTTCTTACATACTGTATTCCATGGCTAACTACTCAGTATTGAGGCATCTTGCATCCCACGGGCCTCCTGTATCCATTGGTTCAGTAGGTCCTGCTTCCATCTCTTCAGGTCTGCATGGTGGTGACGGACCTGCTCACCAGTCCGAGGAACGCCTGTGACACTGGTGAGGTCATGAGCTAACCGGTTCCAAGCCTCTGCCTTGTACTCCATCCCTTGGAACTGGCCCTGCAGGAGTCTTGACTCATGACGGTGGACAAGGAGCCAAACCATGTATTTCGACTCCTCAATGCCCCAACGTTGCACTCGGAAGCATGTACCCTCTCCAGCACCAACCATTCTAACTGCAGATGGGAGCTACAATCAGTTATGGCGAGTATTCCTGCCTATGGGGCTTAAATATGCCGCATTTCCCCACACTTTTTTGTGATTGGCCATTTTTTAAAATTCTCGGCTGACTGCAGACCTGTTTAGTAATGGTTAATCTACCATTTATAAGTATATGTATGTCAACAGTGGCTGTTTATCCTAAGCTGTCATGGCTTAGTGGTTCCAGTACTTTGATTATGGTGCACAGAGTCCTGGGTTTGAACCTTGTCATTGCATTTTATTTTACTACTGTCCAGACAGACTAGGGGATGTGGCTGTGTTTAGGCAACTTTGCTCTACGTTGCTCCAAGTTGCCCTACAGCACACTGGTTGGCACGATGCGCAGCTCCACGCAAACCAATTGCAGCGGGTAAAGCGCTATTTAGCTATGGGCAACTACATTGCGCTGGGTAAAGCACTATTTAGCTATGGGCATCTCAATTGCACTGGGTAAAGCGCTGCTTAACTGCAGGCAATTATATATCAGGATCCTTTATAAATATATATTTTGTTCACTGATACAAAGGCCATTTCACTGCTTTTTAGTAAAATTTTAATCATATATGTCGGGTATTATTTCATATACTAATTTAAAACATAAATAGGAAGGGGAGTGGTGGGACTCGAACTGTGAATTCTTCCTTTTTGTGCGAACGCTCTACCATTACACTATTGCTATTTGGCATAATTTGCATAAACATTCCTTCTTATGCTCTTCCATGTCGGAATTGCTAACTGCAGCTAAGCAATTGGCACACCCACGCACACACGCGCAAATACTGGCAGCTATTTCGGGAATTAGAAAAAACATAAAATTAATGTTTTACTTTTTATAACTGTGCTGGGGATTTACAATGTCAGGGATTGTGGTGTTGGGTACATGGACATTTGAGCGGACTCGCTCTTGTGTGTTTACATTTTGCATTTCGGATACTTGCAGGGGCGTGGACATTTAGACTGCTCGTCAGTCGGACACGCTCCCTGCTTTCCGGCATGGTCCATGTTAGACTTGCTGTTGAGTCAGCGTGCCCTCATGAATATTCATGTCACGCTGATGTCATACCGTTCAACTGCAGCCTCCGAGAAAGACTTATTTAGTCTTACACGGAGGGTTTGTGAATCCAGGGGAATGTCTAACAGTCTGCATGAAGTGTTTAACATCTTCCCACTTCTCTTCTATGGTGGCTGCTCTCTGTGTGGCATGGGTAAGTGTGTTACAACACTACTGCACTTTCCTCTCTAGCTTTTGAATATATGGCCCCAGGATCACATATCATGCATGTGCAACATTAGCTTCATTTGAATGTGTCCATGAAATTTCAATACATTAATTCCAAATGTAACACATATTTACACCATATACATCTTGAGTCACAGATATGTTTCTGTTATGGCAGTAGACAGCTAATGAATTTGTCCTTTTAGATCACAACGTGCCCCCTTTGCCTTTCACTCCACCAGGCTTCCCTGCTTCAAGATTACCTCCATCAACTACAAGAAATATTCATTCATAAACCATTGGCAGATCATGTACTCATGAAATCCCTTGAAACTACAAATAATACAAAATGACTGTTTCAGTATTTACTAATATATTAAAATAAATAACTGATTACTTGACACATAAAGATGCATGCATAAGTTTTGAGATTTACATGTGTTTCCAAAAGGACTTATCTCTTTGATTATGAATCTGTATAAAAATCTAGAGCATTTGTCAAGATTAGATCATTCTTATCACAAGGCTCTAGAATTAAAGAAGCAAAAACAAGGTTGCCCTCTTTCCTCTCTGTTGTTTTGCATAAGTTATAGAGCCTTTCCTAAATTATATAATAAACCATTCTAAAATTGCATGTTTCAGTGATAGAGAGATGCTATGTTGAAAAATTCAGTTATTTGCAGATGATATCCTTTTAACAGTTCGTGGTTTAAAAACACAATGAAAGGCTTCCATTTCTGACGTTAATAATGTATGTGCCTCTAAATGTAGCTCTGAGGCTTTAGATCATCAATCCAGCCTTACTTGGGCATCAGACTTCATCTTTTTAAAACTAAGGTCACATTGCAGTCCCACTTTACTGACTGAGTATATACTACCCAAAAAGCATCTTCAAGAGTTAATCTTAAAATTCAGAAGCTGTGATCTCTATCTAAGATGGACTCTTGGCTCTCCTTTTAAGGCAACAGGTATGGATACAGCTTCTGTTTCATTTACAAAGCATGTGTTCCTACCCTTTCAGCAAAAGGATGAAGCTACTCCACTGAAGCTAGTGCAATTAGCCATCTTCCTATGTTAATAGAAACCTTTCAGAATACTCTGTAAAATCAGCTAGAGGTGATCAAGTACACATTGGCAGGTGTAATAGAATGTACATATGACATAAGGTAATGCTAAGTATCTGGAGGAAGCAGATCATCAGATTATTTTTCTTTGGGATTTTATACATATCCCTCTTGACAAATTAGATGGCTACTAAAACAAATAGTAATATGATAACCTTCAAATCATGGACCTCCAGGAAAGGGTAGAACAACAGGACACTTTACGGTTCCTGCAGGCATTGATCCCCACAGGTCAGGACTAGATACTTCATCCAAAATACTGCTGGAATGGGCTCAGATATCATTAGTGCCTCCATCACAACCTGTTGCTCTCCCAAGACTTGTTAGAGTGTGTTGCCTTTCATACCAGCAAAACAAAGGTGCTGTGTGCAGCTTGGGCTATACAGGATAGCCAGTATTTATGAAGGAAGATATAACTTGATGACAATTATTTAAAGCAGTTAGTCACCAAAAGACAGCAATGGTGACCAGTCCAACAATTTCTCAAAGATAAAGGATCAAAAGTAATTATACTTTATCCAACATGTCTACAGGTGTATTTTCTGGAGGGGCCATTAATATTTCTGGACTTAAATGAAGCCCCTCAGCATCTGCAGGAAAAGCTTGCCATGTCTTTTCATGAAAACATGGATTGTTCATCTGCATTATCCAAGTGTTGGTGAGCAGTGACAGATCCTGTACTAAAATTTCCAGGTCCAAGGACAGCTAAACAACCACCCAGTAGCACAGGATTAGACTTGGAGATGCTAGTGACCTAAGCATACCTGGATAGATAAGTAGTTTACATTATTTGTATTAAAAGTGTTTTATACAGGCACACGGATTGTTGTAAGTCTTGCCTATAGCTACTACACTGATATATAAACTTATGACTGCAGTCAAAAACAGAAAGGTGATAACATTTAATGTTAACTAACTGTATCCGCAGCATAATTGCTAATGATATTTTGAAAGCATTAAGGCTGAATTAATCCTAATTTTATTAACTGTTTCTATGAGCACAACCCCCAGTGATTCTAAGGCTATGTTTTCACTATTTTCCTTGAGACATGATGGCTCTCCACCACTTAAAAGTTAGAAAGTGGACATCCTGGAGTAGACATTCTCCCACAACCCCCTTGGGAGTCTTTGCATTAGATTGCATATAATTAATTTAATGAACGTTAATATAATTGACTACTGTTTAAGATTTGTTAATGATATTTTGATCTTTAGCTACATTACTAGACTACATTTACATTTCAGTGTTGAACATAATGCTTTTACAGTTATAACCTTGTACACACATCAAGCTCAAATGGAGTCATTAACATCTACTCCTAATAGTTGAGACAATCATTTCATTGGGACACATTTGTACAAGGTCTGGTTAAGGAACCTACTAATAGGGGTGCAGATAGCTATTAAGACTATACTGGGGATAAAGTTACTTAGGATTATTGTTAGGAGAATCAAATTCCGTATTATAAGGGTTCATTTGAGCACATGGGTTAGGATTCATGCACTGAATATTTTAGCTATACAGGAAACCCACCCATCTCATCAAGAACATTTGAAATTATCAACATGGGGCTAAGACCTAGTAATTTCCTCACCTTCTATCTTTGTAAACAGGGGTAGCAATTTTTGTAAAACAATCATGTCCATCTGTTAGATAAATATTACCTTCCAGTTGAAGAATTAGCAGGTATAGTCATATTGGTAGGGGGTGAATTTTGACTTTAGCCACTACTTACTGGCACCCTACAATGGGAGCAAAATTGGGTTGGCAACCACTTCAACAGGTTCAAGAGAAGGCCAAGAAATCCCTGCTGCTGATGGGAGATTTCACTTGTATCACTGCACCATGTGATGCTTCAGCATTAAAGATACACAGACCATTAACAAAGTATATTAAATTCTAGTCAGAAGAAATGAACTTAGTCCGTTTGAAAATGCATCATAATAATGCTATATCACCTCTCTTCTCGACTTACTCCCCAAGATTTGGTACCTATAATAAGATGGGCAGGATCTATACAGATGAGGAGCTTTTAGACTTTGCCCTAGAACACAGCATGATTCCTTTTCCTAATCTGGACCATTAAGCACTTCATTGTTGCTTTACACAATTTCTCCTTTCCAACGCACACTATGAATTTGGAGATTATACTGATATTATAATAGAAGATCTGACTGCATGCAGTAAGTATGTCCTAAAATTGCCCAGGAATATATATGAGGGCCCAAGGGGGAGGAAATTATCAAACCCATTACCTATGGGATTCCTATAAAGGGTTACTGCATACTTACATGAGGTCTTGGATCAATGGGCTGTGGAAATCCTGGCATGCATACTTATCACAACACGTGCAAAACACAAGAAAATTATAGAAGAGAGACTTCAAGCTAAGACAGGCTAATTCTCCAAGGTGATACAAGAAATTAAATCTAAGATACAAGAAATAATAAACAGAAAGACAGAAATAGCTCTTAACAGGCTACATCTTCTATAATATGAATTGTCACCCCCATATGTTTCCTAGATTGGCTACAAAATGTATATATAAAGATAGGCAAACACTACCACTACTGGACACAAGTTACACCAGGAATGGGTATACCGCTTTGTCTCACTGTTGTATAACCTTTGCGTATACCTTTTGTATATGTAATTTGGAAGGGATGTTGGAGGTAATTAGGTTTTGTTCATATTTTGTGTTTAGATATTTTTAACTTTTTTAACTGTCAGTATTTGAATATTAAATTCTTTTGTCAATATTTAGGCTTACAATATTTAGGTGATTATATCAAGTGGCATAGACCCATACGTTTTTTATAAATATATATATATATATATATATATAAATAACTATATATATATATATATATATATATATATATATATATATATATATATATATATATATATATATATATATATATATATATATATATATATATATATATATATATATATATATATATATATATATATATATATATATATATATATATATATATATATATATATGTATATATGTATATATATATATATATATATACATATACATATAGGGATCTACTTCACTTACCTGAATGCCCACATTACCGATTTTCACTTTACCAAGATGAATACACTGACAAACCAGAAGACCGATATCCAAAACACCAACTTCCAGCTCGAGGTAAGTAACTGCTTGGCCATCACAGAGAAAAAAAAAAAAGTAAATTCAAAGCCCTCCACACCCCCCTAACTAAATATACCAACTCCGAGATCGCACTACCGCAGGGGTAAGGGGCAAAGTTCAACAGGATGGCCAAGTGGTTATTTATCTTGAGTGGAATGTCAGTGTTCCGGATGTCGGACTTCTGGTTTGTCGGTGTATTCATCCCGGCAAAGTGAAAGTCAGTGATGTGGGCTTTCAGGTAAGTGTAGACCCACACACACACACACACACACACACACATACATATATATATATATATATATATATATATATATATATATATATGTATGTATATATATATGTTCATAGGTTCATAGGTAAGTACTAGGCTATTTGCCCGAAGGCATTTATAAGCCTAGCCGGAATGTGCTGGCTTTCGCCACCCCCTTAGATTAGTTCCCTGTGCCTCTGTCCAGCAGAGCCATTGAAGTGATCCCTGGGGTAAACTTTCTGTTTCCCATCCACTCGTCAAGATTTCTCTTGAAGAAGGTTAGCGAGGAACTCTGCCTAATGTAGATTGGAATCTTGTTTCAGAGCATGGGAAGTCTCTGGGACAGGAATCTATCCCTCCAGCATGTCCTATTTATTGTTGTGGTAAGGTTTAGATCCCTTGAGTGTGTGGCTCGAGGGGATATGGTTTTCTTTAGGTGGAGAATGTCCATCAATTCTGGGTTGGACATGGCCTTGTATGTCAGGCAGAGATCACCTCTGAGTAGGCGGTATACAACTGAGTACAGCTGGAGTTTCTTCAGTCGAGCTGCATAGGGCATCTGCTTGAGGCCAGTGATCCTCTTGGTGAGGTACTTCTGTGGTCTTTCCAGTTGTTGCAGGTGTCTTGTAAGATACATCCCAAATGGGGCATTGTACTCCATGAAGGATCTGATGAGTGATGCGTAGAGGGGCCCAATGACCTCTTTCGATCTGGATGCAAACCCTTTTGTGATTAGGTGGGCCACATAGAAGGATTTTCTAACCACTTTGGCAATGTGATTATCAAGGGAGAGGTTACTATCTACTTGGGTCCCCAGATCCCTTATTACGTCTTCCATATTAAGGGGGCTATCACCTATGTGGTAGTTTGTGGGTACTTTGTTTTTTCCAAAAGGGATGACTATGCACTTTTTGGCATTTAGCTTGAGGCCATGGTTTTGACACCAGGTATCTGTCTCAGTGAGACCCTTTTATAGGATGTTTGTGTCAGCCGGAGAGTCAATTATAGCCCCTAGTTTGCAGTCGTATGCGAACTTGGTCAGCCATAATCCTCCTGTGCTTGCCTGTACCTCTGAGAAGTATATGCCAAACAGGAGGGGTCCTAGGACTGAGCCCTGGGGAACGCCACTTGTAACCAGTTTAGAGTCAGACCTAGCTCCTGCAACTCTTACCATGTGGGTTCTGTCCGTGAGCTAGATGGCAACTCATTTCGTGATGTAGGGGTTTATGTTCAGGCTGGTGAGCTTGTCTATAATACCTGAGTGGAGAATGGTGTCAAAGGCCTTTGTGAGGTCTACGTAGGCTGTGTGGACCACCTTTCCCTCGTCTAAAGCCTTGGTAACTGTCTCAAAAAAGTCCACCAGGTTTTGAAGGCATGATCTGCCCTTAACAAAGCCAAACTGGGTAGGGTCCAGTGTTTGGAGGTTCCCAATGTCTCTGTTAATGAGATCCATGATGATGCGCTCCATAGCTTTGCAGATCAAGCTAGTCAGGCTTATAGGGCAATAGTTCCTGGGGTCCGTTTTGGCTTCACCTTTGTGGAGTGGAATAACTGTTGCTGTGTGCCACTCTGTGGGCATGTAGCCTGTAGAGAGGCTGAGTTTAAACAGTGTGTTTAGGTGAGGGGTTAGTTCATCTTTGAGCTCATGTAGGATGCAGCCTGTGACACCGTCTGGTCCCATTGATGCTGTGTTTTTGGCTTTGGAGAGGTCTGTTTTAACCTGAGTCTGTGATTTCAGGGGCACTACATTCTTCTGGTATAGTTATGGGCCCTTTTGGGGGTGAGAGGGGGGTGAAGTTCGCACTGAACTTGTCTGCCAGAATGTTGGATATATTGGTCGGTTCAGTGTATTTTGTGCCATTCTGCACTAACTCTGAGCAGATCTGAGAATTGCCACTTAGATTCTTGACATAGCTAAAGAATGCCTTGTGGTTATCTTTGGAGTCCATGGCAATTTTTTCTTTCGAAGCTCACCTTGGATGATTTTATGAGGGATCATAGTTTCTTGCTGATACTGATCAGGGATGTCTTCTCTTCTTGGGATTTTACTTTTTTCTGTATTAGTTTCCTCCTTCTATTGTATAGCTTGTTTATGGCAGGGGTCCACCAGACTGGTTTCCTTTTCTTGGAGAAGTGAGTCTTGGTTTTGTTTGGGATAGCACAATCCATGTATTTTTGTAGGTGCCCATAGAGTGCAGTAATAAAGGATTTGAGTTTATAAATTCTAGGAAATGTTGGGCAAGGGAGTTTGTACTTGAGTAGTTCTCCCAGTTTATGTTTGGGTAATTGAAATCACCCAATATCAGGGTGTTTGGTAGGACCTTTATATTTCCTAATGTTTCCAGGAATGCGGAGTGGGGGTCTTGGGACATGGTGGGTGATCTGTAGCAAGCTATAATTTGAATAGCAGTTTTGCCCATTGTTAGTTGCATGTGGATGATCTCTGAAGCATCGTGCTGTGCCACTAACCTGGAGGTGTGGGTATCCTTGATGAATATGGATACTCCCTCGCCTTTTGTATTTCGGTCCGGGTTTTGTGGCCGAAATGTATAGTATGAGTTGTAGCCTGGTAGTGCTGGGATGCTCTCTGCAGTCTTAAACCAGGTTTCTGTTACTGCACATATATCGATTTTCTCCATACTGAGGAGTGCCTCGAGTGTGTGCATTTTGAGGTTTAGACTTCTGGCATTGAGTAGCATTACCATCAGTTTTTTGTTACTTGTGCTATTTATGGTAGTGGGTTTGTCTTTTGAGCCTTCCCTAAAAATGGCACTATGGGAGTGGCAAGAGCCTTGGCCAGTATTCGAAAGCCTAAGGGTGACAGGTGCAAGCCGCCTCTAGCGAAGCAGTGTGTCTTGTCTAGCATGTCATCCCAGGCTGACAGACATTGGATCCCCTTTGAATGACACCAGAAGCTTAGCCAAATTTTGAAATTGATAATTTTTTCTCTATACCGTGGTGTCATTCTTGGTGAAGGCAGGATGCTACTCAGGATTAGGGTCATACTGGCCTGGACTATGTGATCAGAGAGCTCCTCCATGTCTCTTTTCATGTAGTCCAAGGAGGTACAGCTCAGGTCATTCACACCAACATGGACAATGACAGAGTCATATTTGTACTTTTTCTGGAGTGACCTGAGTGCTTGTGTTATGTGGCGGATCCTGGCACCCGACAGGCAGCTAACAGTAACCTTCTCCTTGTTAAGCCTAGTGAGTGGGACATCAGTGTGCCTGACTATAGAGTCACCTATTACTAGTGTGTTGGGTATGTTATTTTGCTTAAGGGCTGTGATTGCATGGCACACTGGTTTTGTGAAGTATGTGGTTCATGGTTTGTGTTGTGGGTGGTGGAGGTTGCTTGGATGTCTGCTTTGGAGGTCTTTGTTGCTTTTGCAGATTTTTATTTAGAGCATCCAAATATGTTTTTGTGCATTTATGTGTGTTTTATGTGCTGGTTTCATAGGTCTATGGGAGACTGGTGGTGTGATGCAAGTAATTCCCTTCTCCTCTTGACTACCTGGTCCAGTCTTGGGTTGAGAGAGCTTAGCCTTCAGTTTGGCTGTATAATTGCATCTCTCGCATGTATTAGTGTTTGGTGGAAGGAAGAGAGGGTTGCCTGTGTACATGAGGCAATTGTAACATTGCCTCAAAATGTCCAGATTCACCAATTGGACCAAGGAGTACACCTGAAACTGCCCTTTGGACATGCCTGGATAGGTACAGTGAACTGTTTTACTGATTGGCTTTTAAGGTCGAATATAGAGCCTTGTCCTTCTTTACAAAAGGGGGGGGGGTTCTAGTGCTAAGGTTTATTAGTGCTTGCTACGAGTTTTGAGCAACTGCTGGGATGAGAAGTGAATGGTTTGAGTGCTTAAGTTGAAAGTTTGTCTAGTTCCAAGGGAAAAATTGAAGAGTAGACTTTGTGGAGCCGGGAATAGTTATACCCAGGCTAACTGGCACTGCCAGGTGTGCAAAATCACACAAATGCGGGTTTTATAGCAAGGAAATGAAAGAGACAGAAATTTGCCCAAAATGGCCAATAAACAACTAATTTCTGGGCTGAAACCACTCCTCCAGGGAAAAATAGGCTTCTCAAAGCTCCCTCTCTCACAGTGAACAGAGACACTTCCTTCTATCCAAGTAAGGTATGGGCAAACACAGAAACTTGTAACACTGCCCCGAATTCAGCACTAACCTAAAAACTGGACAATACTAGCTTAGAAAGGCGGGAAAAGAAGTATTTTTTTTTTGTTTGTTTTTTCAGAAAATAAAGCAGATACAATAAAAAACACTTTAAATGCACAGAAATGGCTATCACACTTGAGTGTGTAGTCTACAACACTTAAACAGGTAATTTAAACACAAAAATGACTTTGTTAAAGTGCAGGCAGTAAAATAAGTACAATATGTACTACTAATTTCTGGGCTGAAACCACTCCTCCAGGGACAGATAGGCTACTCAAAGCTCCCTCTCTCACAGTGAAACACAGAAACTTGTAAAACAGCCATGAATTCAGCACTAACCTGACAACTGGACTATACTAGCTTAGAAAGGCAAGAAAACAAGTTTTTTTTTATTTTTTTATTTTTTTTTTTTTTTCAGAAAATAAAGCAGATACAATCAAAAACACTTTAAATGCACAAATATGGCTATTACACTTGAGTGTGTAGCCTACAACAGTTAAACAGGTAATTTAAACAAAAAATGACTTTGTTAAAGTGCAAGCAGTAAAATAAGTACGATATGTAGCTGAAACAAGCTTTTTAAATAACACAAACTCTAGAAAATCGGTATTTTAGGCGGAATTAGATACAGGCAGCAAGAAAATTCAGAAAAATGATACTTAATCAGACCAAAGTCTCTCTTTTGTCTCTCTCTGCTGCTGTAGAACTCTGCAGGGCACCAGGGAGGAGCTTGCTGAGCTGTATACTAGTGCAAAGACCTCGCAAATGCGGGTTTTATAGCAGGAAAATGAAAGAGATAGAAATTAGCCCAAAATGGCCAATAAACTACTAATTTTTGGGCTGAAACCACTCCTCCAGGGACAGATATGCTGCTCAAAGCTCCCTTTCTCTCACAGTGAACAGAGAAACTTCCTTCTAGCCAAGTAAGGTATGGGCAAACACAGAAACTTGTAACACAGCCCTGAATTCTGCACTAACCTGAAAACTAGACTATACTAGTTTAGAAAGGTGGGAAAACAAGTATTTTTTTTTGTTTGTTTTTTTGTTTTTTTTTTAGAAAATAAAACATACAATAAAAAAAAACACTTTAAATGCACAGAAATGCCTATCACACTTGAGTGTGTAGCCTACAACAGTTAAACAGGTAATTTAAACACAAAAATGACTTTGTTAAAGTGCAGGCAGTAAAATAAGTACAATATGTAGCTGAAACAAGCTTTTTAAATCACAGAAACTCTAGAAAATTGGCATTTTAGGCAGAATAAGTTAAAGGCAGCAAGAAAATGCAGAAAAATGAGACTTAATCACTCCAAAGTCTCTCTTTTGTCTCTCTGCTGCTGTAGAACTCTGCAGGGCACCAGGGAGGAGATTGCTGAGCTGTATACTAGTGCAAAAGTCTCACAAATGTGAATTTTATAGCAGTGAAATTAAAGCTATAGAAATTTGCCCAAAATGGCCAACAAACTACTAATTTCTGGGCTGAAACCACTCCTCCAGGGGCAGATAGACTGCTCAAAGCTCCCTCTCTCACATTGAAACACAGAAACTTGTAACACAGCCCTGATTTCAGCACTAACCTGAAAACTGGACTATACTAGCTTAGAAAGGTGGGAAAGCAAGTATTTTTTTTTTTGTTTTGTTTTTTTTTTTCAGAAAATAAAGCAGATACAATAAATAAAAACAATGTAAATGCAGAGAAATGGCTATCACACCTGAGTGTGTAGCCTACAACAGTTAAACAGGTAATTTAAACACAAAAACGACTTTGTTAAAGTGCAGGCAGTAAAATAAGTATAATATGTAGCTGCTACAAGCTTTTTTAAATCACAGAAACTCTAGAAAATTGGTGTTTTAGGTGGAATTAGCTAAAGGCAGCAAGAACATGCAGAAAAATGATACTTAATCACTCCAAAGTCTCTCTTTTGTCTCTCTGCTGATGTAGAACTCTGCAGGGCACCAGGCAGGAGCTTGTTGAGCTGTATACTAGCGCAAACACCTCACAAATGTGGGTTTTATAGCAAGGAAATGAAAGAGATATAAACTAGCCCAAAATGGCAAATAAACTACTAATTCCTGGGCTGAAACAACTCCTCCAGGTACAGATATGCTGCTCAAAGCTCCCTCTCTCGCATTGAGCAGAGAAACTTCCTTCTGTCCAAGTAAGGTATGGGCAAACACAGAAACTTGTAACACAGCCCTGAATTCAGCACTAACCTGAAAACTGGACTATACTAGCTTAGAAAGGTGGGAAAACAATTTTTTTTCTGTTTTTTTTTTTTTTTTCAGAAAATAAAGCAGATACAATAAAAAAACACTTTAAATGCCCAGAAATGGCTATCACACTTGAGTGTGTAGCCTACAAAAGTTAAACAGGTAATTTAAACACAAAAACAACTTTGTTAAAGTGCAGGCATTAAAATAAGTACAATATGTAGCTGAAACAAGCTTTATGCATATACACTATTTGTCATAGTGTGCAACCAGTTGCAGTTCTGAGAAATTAAAGTATCAGTTGCATATAGAAATCAGAAGGAAGAATTTATAAAATCATGTTTTTGTAAGAAAGAAAGGCTATATCGAAGATAGTATGATGCATATTATGATAAAAAAAAACATTTGGATGGACTTGTTACATACACATAGTCTAGTCAGGCCTAAAACTAACATCAGAGAAGAAAAGAAAGTGTTTCTACTGGCCCTACATTAGTAATATTAAGGTAGAATTTAGCACTATGGAATTTAGGAATAAAGTAAAAAATCTGCATATTCAATGTCCACGGTGGTTATTAATATCATTATAAGTATGGGTGACCCTATTTGACAATAAAAGGCATTAAGCCAGTGGTGAAATTCATGTTCGCCCTTAAGTAATTAAAACTATGGTATAAATCTTTGCTGTAAAATCAAAATATTAAAATTAACTTTACATTGTTCAACTTTGCTAATTTTATGTGATGTTACATCATTAGACTGTTGCTGAAAAAGATCTGCTGAACTGGGCCACCCACTCATTTACCACATAACTAAACAAGCTTCTTTGAAGGTTAAAGCACAATTTTGGTTTTAATGTGGAGAACAAATAAATTCAAAATAGAAGCCAATATAATACTTGTTTATTTGTCTGCTCATTGGCTATACTTTTTCTCTGCTTTACTCCTTTTCCCTCTTACTAACACAGATACTGCAATCCAACTTTTCTTTTATTAAGCAATTCATCAAGAAAGTGTACTGAGCCTCTGTTGTCCAGGATACATGTAAGATATTAAAATACATCATGAACCAATAATGTTATAGCTCTCAGCTGTGATTCACATATACATAAGATGACAAAACACTGCCATTTGGCTGCATAAGATGTCCAAAAAAGCAAATTAATATTTATTTGATTCTTCTTTAAATGTGATCTGTTTAGATGTTCTACATAGACCATATGTTCCAAGTAGGTGGTTATTTTCCCTACAGACAAAAACATTCAGCTGACATAAGCCTAGATGCCATATTGTTGAAATGTGGAAGGATTAAGGCAACATGTTTGCATGTTTCATTACAGTAGAATGAAACCACAGCAAAGACTTTGTTTACAAAAGTCATGGCAATCTTTCAAGCCACCACCAAGCAGAAACATGCACACACACACACACACACACACACACACACACACACACACACACACACACACACACACACACACACACACACACACCAAACCAGCTTGTACACATGTGAACACAGACACACACACATATGTGCAGACACATTCATGCATGCACATAACACATACACTCACACACGTACACACACAACCATGTACAAATACACACCTATACATACACATGCATAGGCACACACTCTCACACACACATTCACACACACACACACACACACACACACACACACACACACACACACACACACATGCATGTGCATGCATGCATACATACATACATACTCTCTCTTATGCACACCAACCTTTCTACATGCTATGACATCCAAATAAAGTAACAAATTGACAAAGGAGTCTTGTCAGAGCAGTCATTTTGAAAATCAATAGTTCATAAATCATGATATCTGTTGGATTATCCTAAAATACACAAAATGAATGAGATGTCAATTATGAAATGTTTGTTATATGACACTGTACCAAAAGCGATACATTACTATAGAGAAGGGAACTGTGAATATAGATACTGTAGAAAAAAGTGATCCGCTTACTTACCAATAACATATTTCAAAATTCCAAAACATAAAGACAGATTTCAAACTACAGACTTGGGATTTGCATAATTTCATAGGTTCATAGGTTCATAGGTTCATACTAGGCTATCTGCCCTAGGGCATTTATAAGCCTAGCCAGAGTGTGTTTGGCTTTCGCCACCCATTTTAAATTAATTTTGCTATGCCCTTTTTCGAGGTTAGTATACTGTGCCTCTGTCTAACAGTGACACAGAAGTGATACCCGGGGTTTACCTACGATCTCCCATCCACTCATCAAGATTCCTCTTGAAGAGAGTCAATGAGGGACTCTGACTAACCTGGACTGGGATTTTATTCCAGAGTGAAGGGATCCTCTGGGTTATGAATCTGTCCCTCCAGCATGTCCTATTTATTTCAGTGCTGAGGTTCAAGTCTCTCAAGCACGTAGCTCGATGGGATTTGTATTTTCTGAGGTGCAGCATGTCCATTAATTCCGGGTTGGACATGGCTTTATACGTCAGGCACAGAACGCCTCTGAGCAGGCGGTATGCCACTGAGTAGAGCTGGAGTTTCTTTAACAGGGCAGCATATGGCATCTGTTTGAGCCCTTTGATCCTCTTGGTGAGGTACTTTTGGGGTCTTTCCAGTTGCTGCAGGTGTCTGGTAAGGTACATCCCAAAATGGGCATTGTACTCAATTATGGGCCTGATGAGGGATGAGTAAAGAGGCACGATGACCTCCCATGATCTAGATGTGAATCCCTTCATGATTAGGTGGGCTATATAAAATGTTTTTCTAACCACTTTGGCCACGTGGTTGTCAAATGAGAGATTGCTATCAACTTGGGTCCCCAGGTCCCTAATTATTTATTCTGTACTTAATGGATTACCACCTATGTGGTAATTTGTGGGCACTTTGTTTTTGCCAAAGGGGATGACTATACACTTTTTGGCGTTTAGCTTGAGGCCATGGTTCTGGCACCAGTTGTCTGTTTCTATGAGGCCCTTTTGGAGGATGCTTGTGTCAGCTGGAGAGTCGATTATGGCACCTAGTTTGCAGTCATCTGCGAACTTGGTCGGCCACAGTCCTTCTGTGTTGGCCTGTACCTCCGAGAAATATATACCGAACAAGAGAGGTCCCAGGACTGAGGCTTGTGGGATGCCACTTGTAACTGGTTTGGAGTCTGACATGGCTCCAGCAATTCTAACCATGTGGGTTCTGTCCTTGAGCCAGTTTGCAACCCATCTAGTGACATAGGGGTTTATATTTAAGCTGGTGAGCTTATCTATAATGCCCGAGTGGGGTATTGTATCGAAGGCTTTTGCGAGGTCCAGGTAGGCTGTGTGGACCACCTTCCCCTCGTCAATGGCCTTGGTGACTGTTTCAAAGAAATCAACCAGGTTTAAGAGGCAGGATCTGCCCTTAACAAAGTCGAACTGGGTAGGATCCAGTGTCTGTAGGTCCCCAATATCTTTATTTATGAGGTCCATGATGATACTTTCCATAGCTTTGCAGATCAAGCTAGTCATGCTTATGGGGTGATAGTTTCCAGGATCTGTTGAGGCACCACCTTTGTGGAGAGGGACCACTGTTGCTGTATGCCACTCTTTAGGTACATATCCTGTAGTAAGGCTGAGATTGAACAGTAGTTTTATGTTTGGGTTTAGCTCTTCTTGGAGTTCATGTAGGACGCAGCCCAGGACACCGTCTGGTCCCATTGATGCTGTGTTTTTTGCTTTGGAGAGGGCGGCTCTTACCTGAGCATCTGAGATGTCAGGGGGGCAGCACTCTGCTGGGATAGATATTTGCCCTTTTGGTGGGGAGGGGGGGGGAGTTTGCGCTGAACCTGTCAGCTAGGATATTGGCAATGTTTGTGGGTTCGGTGTATTTTTTGTCATTTTGGACTAATTCTGAGCATATCTGGGAATTCCCACCCAGGTTCCTAACATAACTAAAGAAAGCCTTGTGATTATCCTTAGTGTCCTGTGCAATTTTTCTCTCGAAGCTGGCCTTAGACGATTTTATGAGGGCCCGTAGTTTTTTGCTAATACTGATCAGAGATGCCTTCCCTTTTTGGGATTTTGCTCTATCATGTAGTAGCTTCCTCCTTCTATTGTATAGTTTGTTTATAGCTGGGGTCCACCAGACAGGACGTCTGCCTTTGGAGGATTGGGTCTTGGTTTTATTTGGGATTGCATGATCCATACATTCCTGAAGGTGTTCATAGAATGCGTTTATAAAGAATTCTGCGGTCTGGGCAGTATTTTCCACAGGCCCGGGGGCTTTGAAGGATTCCACCTCGCTTTTGAGGAGTGTGAAATTTGCTTTAGAGAAGGTTTTCACTGTAGTTTTCTGGGCAGGGAGTGGGGTCGGGATGTGAATATCCAGTGAGATTAGTTTATGGTCTGATCTTACCAGTGAGGGATACACTTCTGGTCTGGAGCATAGAGTCCCCATGTTGGTGATGATCAGGTCCAGTATGTTTTCATAAAATTCACAAGTATTATTTTTGTTTGAAAGTGTCCACTAAGGCTTTTCTGTAAATTACAATACATCTTATTCGTAAACATTATAGGAATTAATGGGAGAAACATGCTGTCATTTTGACTCCTAAAATTTTTCTTTTGCACTAGTCCAGGCTATAGTTCATAACCATTACAATAGTGCATACTCATAGTGCAGGACAATCGTGCTGCCATAAGATGGCGTGTACATTAGCTGAATATTTTACAAGGGCTGTAAAACATGAAGATAATACTCCTAACTATATAAGCTACAGAATGGAAGGCATTCTGCTTGTTAAATTGAGATTTGCCTGTCTGTGGTCCACTGAACAGGCATGGCCATATAAATGTGAATTCTGCTGAGCTCTCCTTGTGTACTTTGTAAATACCTCCACAATGATTACTGTGCTATGAATAGACTGGAGATGAGATCACAGTGGACTTGCATGCATGTGACTGTTAACTGTGCTAGCACAGTGTTTTTAGTTGGCAATGACATTTTCGCTAACTATGGAATCATATTGTCACTGGTAGTTATACCTCAGTGAATCATGTGATCAGTAGTACTTGTACTTCATGGAATCTCATGATCCGTAGAAGTTATTCCTCATTGAATCATATAGTAAACAGTAGTTACATCTCTTGGCTTCATAAGGTCAACAATTCTTAAGTAAGGAATAATGCCTGACAGCGAGTGTGTGAATCTGCAATTAACACCCGTCCGGGGTGTTATGAGGTGCGGAGCTCCTCTGCACCCCTGGAAGGGTATTAATTACACATTAACACACACCCTGGAGGACATTATTGTGCTTAGATAATGGGCTCTCTGTAAAATTGTTGTGTTTTACTTACTTTTTTTTAACTACTATATTACTTTTTTATATATGTTTTGATGTAAAGTAATTCCAACGCCTAATGTTTCAAACTTTCTGTAGTATATGTTAATATTACTGGAGAAAGCATTTTACATCAAAAATATATAAAAAAAGTAATAGTACTTAAAAAAATAAATAAGGAAGTAAAACACAACAATTTTGCTGAGAGCCCATCCTCTCTCTCTCTCATACACAGTCTCTTCTGCTTTCACACTCACATGCATATATGCATACTGTCTCCTCTCATTTCATACTGCATTCACTCAGAAAAGCATAACTGTCAACCTCTTAGCACAAAAGTTGGACAAAGCCAATAATAATGGGGGTACAAAGCCCCAAATATAGGGACAAATTTTAAATATTGCTTTTATAAAATTAGAAAGTTGGTAGAATAAAAACTCTGGTATTACAATGTATTTTCTGAAGGCTATAAAGCCCAGAACTCAAATGCCTGTCATTATTTAATGAATTCACTCTTCACTGATTTGTCACAAATACTTCAGAAAACCACAAATTTTATGAGGTACAGACAAAAAAATATGTGGCAAAAATCTGGACTTTCTTGGAAAATTTGGACAGTTGATAAACTATGCACAGAAGGCTGCTCTCAGTCTGTCTCTCACACACACAGTCTCATATGATTTCACACACCCATTCACTCACACGAGATGGCTCTCATTGTCTCTCACTCTCTCACACAGTCTCCTCTGCTTTCAGACACACATTCATTAACACAAGATCACTCTCAGTCTCTCTCGATCTCTCTCACAGACACAGTCTCTTCTGCTTTCACACTCATTCATTCACACAGGATCGCTCTCACTCTCTCTCGAGTTCTCACACACACAGCCTTCTCTGCTTTCTTATACGCATTCACTCAGACGTGCACAGACAGAAACATAAACACACTCATACACATACATACATACCTACAGGCACATACACTTATTTCTGTTTATTTATTTTCTTTACACTCACTAAACAGCAAAAGCACTGCTTAGCGAGAGTAAAATAATGGTGGCCATTAGTTTTCTCAGTCTGAGCTCCACAGCAGGTTGATATGCTGCCATGAAGTGGTGAACTAGTTTTTCAGAGGGCATTACTTGTATGTTAATACCCTGCTGGAGAACGTTCGTTCTCCAATCAGGGCGCTGATACACAGTTTGCCCATTCTCTAAACCTCATTAAATCATATGATCAGTGGCATGCCTCTATACTGTCTGATAACTGGTGGAAAATAGTTATTTTAAAAGTAAAATAACAGGGTTCATAAAAAGTCGGCATGAATCCTTTAATTTACAATATATTTGGAGTTCACTTTGCCCCTTGCCAACCTTTCTGTCATAACCCTGATGCATCAGTAGTGTTGGTAAAATGATGATGTCACAACAGCTGTGACATTGATTGCATCTGAGCAAGGGGCACTGAAGACCATGTTTCTTCTGTGTTAGTCTTGAAGACACATGTTTTATCATAAGATAAACATATACCTAGTAATTCCTATGTCATTTTATTAATGTAGATGAAAACTGTTCATTACTGCTGTGGTATTGAGAAATTACCCCAAGCGGGATCAAAACAGTCTTCACTCTTCACGATGTACTAAGCAGTAAAGTGTGATGAAATAATGGTCAGGCTTTGTAACATGGACAGTCAATGCATATAGTGTGAATATAAATCAATACATTATTTATTGGTTTTCCAGAATAGCAGAGTGCCTCAGGTTAAAATGAGCATGGAAGAAAACTGTTTTATTTTTCTTATCCATGCCACATTAAGGGTTTTCTGTTAAATTCAGCATTGAGCTGCCCAAAAACAAAGGCTACAAAGAATGCTTGAGCTCTGAGGTGAATATATATGTTTTCCCCCTTTTATTCTTCATGAATTACCCATCATATATGTTTGCACTGTTGGCTGTAGTTATTTCATATATAAATTGTATAATGTTTATTTCATCTATTATTTCTAATTTGTTAATAAGTCTAGTTGTTAGTAGACAGGGTTAATTTGCAGAGGGAACTGAGGGGAAAATTTTTCACTGAGCTGTAAAAAAATCAGTGAAAGACTAAGAGTTGTGGTGCAGTTAATATAAAACATCATCAAATATTTACATGAAGGAACTATATGTGATACAATACAAACAAGGAAGATGTACATACCTTCAGTGTTTACTAGTTTTGTTTGACATCAACACAGTAGTAGCATGAAAGTTGTGGAGGATATCGAGATGTAAGATTTATACAGCATATGTGATAACAATAATTTTAACCAGACTAAAGCATAGGTGGAAGTAGTGGGGTAGAACGGTAGCATGGAGCAAGCAGAGGTAGAAGGAACACAGAGCTGATAACTTGGAGAACAAACATTTTAAGGATGGACTGACAGAACTGGAAAGGAATCATATCTAAACGTGAAACTCCTCAGAAGTAACAAGTATTAATTCTATTATAAGTATAGTTTTTCCATTAATTTGAGCATTGCTATCATTTTAGGAGTAAATTTCCCAATTAAAATGAATTATATTTGCATTTTTTTTGCTAGTTTTAAACACTAATTTCACACTTTTATGTGTGCATTCGATGTAATGATTTACTGATTTTTTTCCCTTTCATGTGTTTATCTTGTGCTTGTCTCAACTACTTCAGTAATGCTTACTGTAAACTATACTGTTCTACACTTTGAAATATTGATAAGGCACTTTATATAGCTGTGCATGCATATATATATATATATATATATATATATATATATATATATATATATATATATATATCTATTACAGTGAATGACTGATTCTAGTGATATTTGCAATTCTTGACATGGCTGCATTTGTGACACACATTTTGCTGCAGGAGCAGCTCTGATACTTGAAGTCATTTTTCACATAGAGTTCTTATTTGAGTAAGATTTTGTTTATACCTTAGAAAAAAACATAATTTTGTACTTATTTTTATTTTGGTCTACAATACATGAATATGTAGAATCCACTAAATAGTATTTGAAAGCAGAGAAACATATACAGTAGGTTCAGGCAACAGGAAAGTCAATAAACCCTTCTGGTGGGAGCATTTCCTATAGAGAATGTTCATACTGGACAAGATATGTTAACTTGTTAACAGGGTGGGCAGGATGTATCAGGTTAATATGGTAAGTTCATATTTGTGGTTTCTGGATTCACTCATGTGGCCAGTGCAACAGTTCTGTTATGAGTATGCAAACTATGTTTTTCTTTGAATGTAACAATTTATCTGGGATGTGACATTTCAAGATATATTTGTGGCATTTTACATAGGAATAAAAAGTGTCCTCTGGATTTCATGGTACTGTTATACATTATTCATTTACATTTGTTAATCTGGATAGAGTGCTGTTGATCTAAGTACATAAATATTAAATGTAATGGAATGTGACACTGAGATGGTACAATAAGGTGAATGTGCAATGGAATAAAGACAAATTGTTGATACATCCATATTAATAGGAATATAATAACATGGTAGGCTAATATACTAACTTCACATGTCCATGTCCCACCATTGGTTATTATTTTCCTTTAGGTATTCTACTATCTGTTCTTTTTTTTTTACTACAAAATATCCGCTCAAGTTGTGTACTCCTTATATACATACATACACATATTTCAATCATGGGCATTAATGCCCTTCTAGCTTGCCAATATACTAAAACACTTGTTCCCATAATAAGTGTCCAGGTTGTTCTTAAAATATCTAAACTAGTACTTGCTTTAAAGTAATTTGGTAATCTGTTCCATGCATCAGCTACAATTAGTACACTTCTCATTCCTATAGAATCTTCTACATAGGTTGTCTGATGATTCTCTAGTACATATTAATAACCCCAAACATTCCCAGAGATAGTTGTCTCTAAATGTCCTATAGACCAGAATAAGATCTCCTTTTATATATCTGTAATAGACACTGTACACATTCAGATATTTTAGTCTTTCATAATAACTTAAATTTTCACATTCATGGATGCCCTTGGTATATTTCTGCTGTTGTATTTCCAGTTTGCTTATGCTTGCAACATGCATGCAACAACTTCAGCACATAACTCATTCTGATGTCCAAGACATAGAGAATTATCTTTACAGCCATAAACTTATCCTTTACCCAAACAAAACCAAGTTAATGATCCTTACAAATAAATCATCCATGCACAGTTTACCACCCATCACTATTCACTCATCCAATGGTACTAAAATAGAACCTACCGACCAAACTAAACTCCTAGGTGTCACAATAGATGACAGAACACATCTCCCTAACAGTTAGTAAAGTCCACTCCAAACTTGGTACCCTCTACAGAGCCAAACCTTACCTCACACACGAAGCCAGGCTAGCCACAGCTAGATCGCTCTTGCTATCTTCCCTCCTTTACTGCTCTACTATCTTCACCAACCTTCGTAAGGCTGACCTGAATAACTTAGTCGTGCTACAACAAGATAGCTAAGTTTGTAGCCAATAAACCCTATAAAACACATAACTGCTCTGTTCTTCAACAGCTCAAATTGCTGGAGCTGCCCAATCTCTTATCACAAAAGCAACTTATCTTTGCTCACAAAGTCATTCACAACCCCTGTAACTGCCCAGCTCTCTCAAACCTGTTACCACCCAACTCTAGCTGTAGAACCCTTAGATCATCTAGCAAACTTATGTTAAAAGTTATCCAGGCTCACAACTTTTATGGTGATCCCCTCTACTCCTACAAAATAGCTCTAAGGATTGAAACTCTCTTCCTCAAAACATCCAGACTAACCCAAACCTGTCTTCTTTTAAAAAAGCCTTAAAGATACATTTCAGTTGTGACTGTCAATGCAGCTGTATAGCTCCTGGGTAATCCTTTTTCTACTTCACTAACACCTTTTTATGATAACCTTCATCTTACTTTTTAATAATAAGGGGTTTACCACCTTGCTCTGACAAAATATCCAGCTTACATATTGATATTATCTGAACGGTCTTTGTATGTTGTTTGTACTCTGCTCTTTTTCTAACTGTACATACTGCTAAATTGTTGAATTGTATTCATATTCTTTTACTCCATTATATTGTACTGTTCAAGTGAATGTGGTAAAATGCATTGTTAATTTAGATATATATATGTATATATATATATATATATATATATATATATATATATATATATATATATATATATATATATAAAATGCAATAGCTGTCATTTGTTTCTTGTTCACTGTACTGGAGATTTTCTCCCCAAGTCTCCACTGAAAATGGGCTACTAGCCCAGTCAGACACTACTCAGTTAACAAATGTAAATAAATAATACATAAATTGTTTTCTTATAGGGTTTCCATATTGTTTTTCCATACTCAAGTTTGGGTCTAATGTAACTAGCAAACAATGATTTAATTCTGATTTCCTAGACTTTAGAAAGCTTTTTATACAACCTATAGTTCTGTAACTATCGCTAACCAATTGGCTGATATGATTAGAAAAACTCAGAGCTGAAGCTACCTATATACCAAGGTCCTTAAATGAGTCTACAGTTTCAATCACTGTGTGCTGGATTAAATATTCACCTTTTAATTTATGTCTCCCAAATCTCATATGCTTAGTTTTTGATGTATTTATCAGCATATTATTCTCTATTGCCCAAATGGTCAATTTAGTCAAGTTATTTTGCTGACATGCCTTTTCTGTAGCACATGTAATCAGTTTAGCCAATTTCAGGTTGTCTGCATATACAGTAGACTGTAGAACACCCCAGATGAAAAATTTAGGTCTGAAAGATACACCCCAGGATTCAGCACAGCGTGCAGGAATAGTGCAGGAGCTGCTGGAGGCAATATGGCCGCAGAGAGATCCAGGAACAAGCTCCTGGGATGTGCATGAGCTCTCCTGCACTATTCCTGCATGGACACAACTCCTGTATGCTAATTACCCCATTTGCAAGTGATAGCCATGCAAATGAGGTGAATTAGTGATCCAGGAAGCTGGCAGCCTTCTGTGCAGGATTATTGTAACATGCAGAAATGTACTCCGTTAGTAAATGAGTACATCTCTGCAAATGGAGCCATGACAGCTCCAAATAAAGGGTGTATATAATATGGAAAGTATGCCAATGGCCAAATATATAGTCATTGGCATGGAAAACAGTTGCAAAAAAAAAAAACTTTTAGTTTTTTTTGGCCGATTTCGGCTGTTTAAGGTAGGGCAGTGGCGCCCAAACGGGATTGGGAGGAAAATAAAAGTAAAACCATGAAAAAAGCTTTTTCTGCAAAATCACAATTTTGCCATTATAGTCAATGGCAGGCAGAAGACAACAAGGCCAGTGAATAGTGGTTGCTAAGGGGGAAGGCTCAGTGTGGGACTTGTAACTAGGCATTAGCAGGCAATTTTATGCAAATGAGGGGAATGATACTGAATCACAGATTTGCCCTCATGGCTAGCCTGCACCCAACCGTGTAGGTGTAGGAAAACCATGGTGCAAGCCTATGAGTTAGCTGACATTATAGAGGGGTGTGTCAGGCATACTGTAAGTTTATTGGAGCTCTGTGGCTCGGGTTTGCCCTTAGCTTAGCAGAGCTAAGGAAGGAGGTATCTCTGAAGCTGCCTAGCAATCTTTACATTGCCTAAATGGGTGTGCACCGGGGCTTCAACAAAAAAAAAAAAAGTAAACCAGGAAATAGCAGCTCAGTTCACACTGGGTTTGTGCGGCACACCTTTGGGCTTAACAGGAAGACAATGGGAAAGGAAAGCAGCAGTAGGAAGGTAATCAAGGAGAACTAGCATAGCTGGCAGGGGAAATGTATCAGAATCAGCCAATTACACAGGCAGCAGCCCAGCCCAGTCCACCGCAGCACACTACTATAAACTATGCAAACACTTTTCTCTCTGTTTTTTCCCACAAACTCTACACCACCGGTGTACACAAATGGGGAAATTTTACCTAACAAAAGCAACAAAATGATGGGGGATGCATTCGCTCTCATAAATCAACATGTGGAAGAGGCTGAGGGTGGTGAGGATAAGAATGCTGATGACCAACCCACAGTGAGGAGAAGGAAAAGAGTGTACAGACCCATGGTAACCTACCAGGGGCTACATGAGCTGGAGATAGTGGAGCGCTATAGGGTGGACAGGGACCTCTTATAGCAAATTGGTGAGCAGTGCCAGCCACGCCTCACACACAGAACCAACAGAGGGGCCAACAGAGGGGAACCCATCCCAGTGGATACCAAGATATGTGTAGACTTAAGAATACTAGTCACAGGTACCTTCCAAAGGCCAACTGGGGATATCATGAGGATCTCACAGGTATCAGCATTCAGGATCCTCCACCAGTTCCTGGATGCCATGTCAGCACATGCCGGTGAGCAAATATATGTCCTCAACACCTGTGAGGCATTGACCAGCAATATGCATCTCTTCCACCAAAGAGCAGAATAGGTAGTTGGTGCTATAGACTGCATGCACATACACATCAAAGTACCACCCGGCAAGCAGGGTAGAGTCTACATAAACAGGTTCCCCTCCATCAACTGGCAGGTCATGTGCAATGCTCATGGCATTATAATGAATGAGTGTGCTGGCAGCCCTGGAAGCTATCATCACTCCCACATCTGGCATATGATGCTACTGTACCAGAGATTTGCCAATGGGGACATCCCATATGGCCACCTAGTGGGGGATACTGGTTACTCACTGGAGCCGTGGCTGATGACACCCATCAGAAATGCACACACACCCAAACAAGAACTCCATAATGAGGCACACGCACATACCAGAATCATAATAGAGCATGTGTTTGGGATGCTGAAATCATGGTTCCGGTGCCTGCACATGACCAGTGGAGCCTTGCAGTACTCACCAGCTACATGTACCCAAATTGTCATCGTATTGGCCATGCTACACAATATGATCCTGCAGAAACAGCTGCAGCAGAAACAGCATGGGGCAGGGCCACACAGCCCCCAATCATTGCCAAGGCCTGCACAGGCACAGAGCGACTCGGAGGAGGAATAACCTGAGCCTGCCCCAGTAGGCAGAAGGAAGTGTGCCCAGGATGCCCAGGCCTTGGCAAAGAGGCTACGCATAGCACATAGACTGACACAGTAGGAACCCAGGGAATGACACCTCTCTCCGACTCGCACATACAGTAAAAGGGATGCCAAACATGACACTACCTGTGCTTAACCATGTAAAGGGAGTGTACTATGTGCATCTGACATAGTCAGTCCTCCAGCACCATCCTCAATACTGGCACAGCCACAAGGTAAGTCACTCTCCCTATCAATTGCTGAATGGAGTAGTATGTTCTGCTACTTGTATCTATGGTATGGATGTGAGCACGCAAGGGAATTGGGTGGCTGAATAGGATGCCAGCAGATAGTAGACACCTATATCGGCAGCATGAAATCTGTAACAAATACTGGTGTCAACATAGTAGCCAGTACTAGACAAGGTGACAAAACCCACTGCAGGACATGTGGTGGGCCAAATGTGTGTCCATAGGACACACACATGCAAGTCAGTGAGGCTCACATACCCAACAACAGTCTCAGCCAGCAGGACAGGCATAGACAAACACAAAGAAAAGCTGTGCTAAGGCCTCTGATTTATGGCTATGGAGAATAGCCTCCCTACAGACCTACACAGACAGACTACAACAGGTCAGGCAGTGGGATGTTAGTTCTGAAGGGTACAAAGTCTGAAACTGAAATGTAGGTCAATAAAACCTAAGAACTGTAGTACACTGATATGCCTCTAGTCTGCATGATAGGTCAGAATACAGGATGAAATGGAGTACCTGAAATACCAGTACAGTTATAACAAATGCGTACAGTTGTCAGGTGTGCCCCCCCCCACAATCATCTGTAGAAATGTAGTAACATGTATGTGTAGGTATAATAACAGTGGAGCACAGATTACCTGAGCCGGCCAAAGTAGCAGGATAGAATGTAGCACATGTACAATATGCAGGGCTGTATGTGTTAGGTTGGCATGTGTTGTATATTGTGTAAGAATGCACAGTGTGTAGGCATGGGGGGGTTGTGTCCTGGTGGTCAATGGCCAGTACTGCCAATGACCGGGCCAAGTTCTCACAACTGCAGTGCCAAAAACAATGCATCCCAGCAAGACACATTCCAGCAGTAAGCCATACTAATTGTTCAGATGTAATATCTGTCACCATCTGAAAGATGGACATGGCATGAATGTGGGCCCAGACATACAAACAGTACACAGTTGGAAATACCCTAGACAGGAAGTGTATAAAATGTTACTGTCAAATGGACACACTTTTGGAATTGTACATACAGGTTAGCAACACATTAATTGGGTTTGTAGCATGGAATACTGATGTTGTCTGGCCAAACACTAGCAGACCACAAAAGTCACAGGTATGAAGTACTGTGAAACTGCTGATGTCCCTGCACAGGCCAGTATAAGTGGAATTCCCCACGTATATCTGTGAGTCAGCTGAAAATAGCGTCCATAGCACACATGCACCCAGCTCAACCCACCATCAGCCTCAGGTACCTCGCAGGTCTTATCCCTGCTGTTGGGAATGAGTACAATATGACCCCCACCTCTATATGGGAATAGCCACAGAATGCAGCATGCTAAAGAGGTGTCCCATATAGGTATGTCTCTAGCTGTAAGCAACACCCTGCCAGCATCCACACCACTGGATCAATAAGGACAGAAACTCTTGACATTAACACCTTGCCCACCTACCCTGTCACCCCAGGGGAATATAGTGGCTTGCAGCCTGGGACTGTAGGAGTGACACAATGCAATGACCTGCTACAGATGGCCTGCATCACTACCAAATTCCCTAGAGTCCTCTGTCTAAGGCCTGTGTCTCACGCATACTGCCAATGTATGTTATCTCATGGACTCCCAAATAACAACATAACACAGTCCACAGAACCCAAATGCAAGGCCATGTCGACAAATCCCAGTAGCATGTCTACCATGTCCTACTGCAATGAACTGTGGACCAACCCCTAAATTCTGCTGGGATGAAGTGATAATTACAGGGAACTTATCAGATAATGTTTGTATAATGTGCAGAAGAGGCTAGAATAACAGAGGGGAGTAGAAGCATGAACGCCAAGGAGTGTGTGAAGTCTGAAACTCAGTTGTGTGCACATACTATCCCTGCCTGCAAACACAGGAATTGATGGCTACAATCTACTTGTAAACAACAATGTGAAGGGGTAATGACCAGAAATATGAGCACTGCCTCTGGGTAACCTATGTGAATCTGTACAGCTGTGAGGTATGGCCACAGCAGGATATGGCCATACTGTCATGTCGATGGATGTACAACCATGGGATCCTCAGCCACCACTGTACCAAAGTGCTGGACCATTTACACAGACCCATCAGCAAATGTCTGCAGCTTCCCCTCCAGAATGGCATAATTGTGCAAGGATATGTAGGCTGCAGACCACAATACCGGATACAACTTCATTCACCCTGTGTTCCTCAGGAAATTATTGCAAGCAAATATGTATACCTGACAGTAGTTGATGATATAAAGCATCACAGTGTAAAACAGTACATATGTCTAAATATCTCTGCTAACATCAAAATTGTGTAGCAGAAGCAGCAGAGACACAATTACCTATAGTATCCCACTATCCTTTGCCCATTGTGACCCCCATATTGTCAACCAATCTACTTATATCCTGCAGAAACAGGTTGCTAGCTGTAGGTGTAGAACACAAAATCCTGCACTAGAGTACAACATACCTGGAACGGATTCACACATTCAGTACAGAAGGTCATACTGGGCATGCTCCCACACATAGAGAAAAGCCCATGTCTGACAACAAAATAATGAAAGGTCATACTGTGCATGCTTCCACACTTAACAAATGAAGTCCATGTCTGGCAACAACAGTGGACTATACATATCTGACAGTCGCAGATGTTTGGGCACACACTCCACATTACACACCAGTCATGCTTTGCACACACATTGGATAAGAATGCACACATATATCCAAGGACAACACACTATAAAAGGCCAAACTTACACATACATAGATGTGTGGAAGAGAGTGACAGACAGTGACAAAGAGCCTCCCTTCATGAGGCCTGTCCCACATAGCACACATCCAATTGGCTAAAACCACATGATGTGCAAATGTCGATCACTATAGACATTTGCTTCTGGTATCCCTCAGCACTATAGTGTCTGTGGTGCTTGTGATAACTGTGTAACATGACTGTACAAGTCATTATTCATCTAGCAGTTGTATACACGTACCTGTTAACTGTAAACCTGTGTTTGACTGAGTGTTGTGTGTTTGTTTTCAGATGAATGGTTTATGGCCCATTCACACACACACTGCACTCCCCATTGCCCTACTTTGGCAATCCTGCTGGTGTCATTCACCTTGAAATACACCTTTGGGAAAGGAGTAGCCCTATAAGCTCCGTGGTGCATGCTATAACTGTATAATGATGTAGTGTGATGAATTAGTTAGGTAGGAGTTCTAATCCCAGACATGGCAACTGTGTGTGTGTGTGGTTGGTATTTTGTGTGTGTGTGTGTGTGTGTGTGTGTGTGTGTGTGTGTGTGTGTGTGTGTGTGTGTGTGTGTGTGTGTGTGTGGAGAGATCAATGCTTTTGTGGCCATTCACAGTCACTACACTCCCCATTGCCTTACTTTGGCAAGCCTGTTGATGTCACTCATCTTGAAGTTCTGTGTTGCACGCTATAACTGTGTAATATTATAGTATGATGTACTAGTTAGGTAGGAGTACTAATCCCAGATGTGGAAAGTGTGCATGTGTGTGTGTGTGTGTGTGTGTGTGTGTGTGTGTGTGTGTGTGTGTGTGTGTGTGTGTGTGTCTGTGTGTGTCTGTGTGTGTGTGTGCACAAGGATCAGTGCTTTTGTGGCCATTCACAGTCACTAGGCACTCCTAAAAATGGATAACATCAATATCTGTGCAGTAACAGAGACCTAGTTCAAGGCTACAGAAAGCACCCCTGAAATACCAGGCTATGACTCTTGCCACACCTGTCAGCCAACAAACCAGGACCAAAACACTAAAGGTGGAGGAGTGTCCATATTCACCAAGGATATTCATACCACTAGGCTAGTTGCCCAACACAATGTATCTGAAATTCTCCAGGTGCAACTAACACTAGGTAAGACTGCTACAGATCCCCCACCATGCCCCAAGATTCTCACTACACCTTTCTAGACATACTGGAAAATATTAAGATACAACCAAACACCCTAATACTGGGTGATTTCAACTATCCTGCCATTAACTGGGAAAACTATTCATGTGCCAACACCTTTGCCCAACGGTTCTTGGAATCCATAATTCCCAATGCCCTGGATCAACTAACCCATAGTCCCACCAGGGGCTACTATATCCTAGACCAGGTCATTACCAACATGGGAAATCAATGTTCCACACCTATAGTCACCCCCCTTGGTGGTCAGGTCTAACTATAAGCTAATCACCCTTGACATCCACATCCCCCCCCCAGTAAGGAAACCTCTGTAAAACACTTCTCCAAAGCCAACTTCATGCTACACAAGTCAGAAGTGACAAACTTCATTACACCCATGCAGACAGGAACTGAAAGTTCGAATGCTGAATCCTAAACAAAGGCACTATACGAACACATCCACTCGTGCACGAATCGTGCCATCCCAAATAGAACCAAGACGCTCTTCTCCAAGAAAAGGAAGACAATCTGGTGGTCTCCTGCCATAAACAAACTTTACAACAAAAGGAAGAAACTGTTGCAGAAAAGAGGAAAATCCCAAGATGCAAAAAACTCACTTACCTGCCTCAGTAAGAAGCTGAGATCTCTCATAAAATCCTCCAAAGCTAGATACAAAAACAATAAAGCCAAAGATTCCAAAGACAACTGTAAGCCATTCTATAGCTATGTCAGGAATCTAAATGGCAATACTCAGATCTGCTCTAAGCTACAACAGAATGGCATTAAATATACTGATCCCAAAGATATTGCCAATATCCTGGCAGATCGATTCAGTGCCAACTGTACCCCCTCATTCACCCCCTAAACGGCCTATCTCAATACCAAAAGATTGCCAAATTCCGGTAATCACAGCCAAACAGGTCGAAACCACACTCTCCAAAGCTAAGAATACAGCATCCATGGGACCAGATGACACCCCGGGCGATGTACTACATGAACTACAAAATGAACTGGCACCTCACCTAAGTGCCACATTTAATCATAGCCTCACCTCAGGCTTTGTGCCCACTGAGTGGCACACAGTTACAGTTATCCCACTCCACAAGGGGAATCCCCCTTGGTTCCTGGGAACTACTGCCCCATCAGTCTGATGAGCCTGATCTGCAAGGCCATGGAATGTATTACCATGGAACATATAAACAATGACATTGGCAACCGTCAAACTCTGGACCCCACCCAGTTTGGGTTCGTGAAGGGCTGATCGTGTCTCCTGAACCTAATTGACTTCTTTGAATCAGTCTCCAGAGCTGTGGAGGAAGGTAAGGCAGTCCACACAGCCTATCTGGACCTTGCCAAGCCCTTCAACACCATCCCCCAGTCTGGAATCATAGATAAACATACTAAGCTTGGCATTAATCCTTGCATCACTCGATGGGTTGCCAACTGGCTTACTGACCGAACTCACACTGAAAAAGTAGCCAACTCCAAATCCAGTTCCAGACAAGTGACAGTTGGAGTACCTCAGGGCTCAGTCCTGAGACTGCTCTTTTTTGGCATCTAATGCTCTGAAGTACAGGCCAACACTAAGGGACTCTGGCTAACAAAGGTTGCAGATGACTGCAAACTGGGAGACATTACTGAATCCCCAAATGATGTGGATATTCTACAAAAGAGCCTTACAGAAACAGATGCTTGGTGCCAGAGCCATGGGCTCAAGCTCAATGCCAAGAAGTGTATAGTTATCCCCTTTGGGAAGAAACATGTACCCGTGATTTACCACATAGGTGGCAGTACACTAAACACCGAAAGTGTGATAAGAGACGTAGGGTGGTCTCACCTCCGATAAACACATTGGTACAACAGTCAGGAAATCTGCCTATGTGGTACACCTCATAACTAAGGGCTTTTCATCCAAAAAAAGGTCATTGTCCCACTGTAGTCATCTCTCAGTAGACCCATTATAGAATAAAACGCCCATTTGGTATGCACCTCTCAAGACATCTGCAACAACTAGAAAGGCTGCAGAAATACCTCACTAAAAGAATCACAGGTCTAAAGCAGATGCCCTAAGCTGACTGTCTAAAAATCATCCAGCCATATTCTGTCACATATCATCTACTCAGAGGTGATCTCTGCTTAACATACAAGGCCATGTCAAACCCGGAGCTGTTGTACATGCTACACTTAAAGAAATCACCATCCTTCAGAGTCACATGCTCCAGGGATCTAAACCTTGTCATCACAATTAACAAAACATGCTGGAGGGATGGGCTTCTGATCTAGAGACTTCCCAGACTCTGGAATAGACTGGCCGTACATGTCAAGCAGAATGCATCTTTGCCCGCTTCAAAAGGAACCTTGATGATTGGATGGGAGATAGGAAATTCACCCCGGGGATCATGTCAGTCGCCCTACTAGATAGGGGTCCATGGAACTAAATATTGTGGGAAGAAATAGCCAGGGAATTATTATGACTATGCTTGCATACGCCCTAACGCCAATAGCCTAGTACCAACCTATGAACTACACTTTCCATTGCCCTACTTTGGCAAGCCTGCTGATGTCATTCACCTTGAAATACACCTTTGGGAAAGGAAACACCCTATAATCTCCATGGCCCATGGCATAACTGCGTAATGCTATAGTGTGATGTAGTAATTAGGCAGGAGTTCTAATCCCAGACATGGGAACTGTGAGACTCTGTGTGTTTGTTTGTGCACGGATCAATGCTTTTGTGGCCATTCACAGTCACTACACTTTCCACTGCACTACTTTGGCAAGCCTGCTGATGTCATTCACCTTAAAATACACCTTTGGTGAAGGAGTAGCCCTAAAAGCTCCATGGCATGTGCTATAACTGCATAATGCTGTAGTGTGAAGTACTAGTTAGGTTGTGTAATTGTTTGTCTGTGTAGGTATCATTGCTTTTGAGGCCATTCACAGTCAAATAATTTTCCATTGCCCTACTTTGGCAAGCTTGCCGATGTCATTTACTTTGAAATACACCTTTGGGGAAAGAGTAGCCCAGTAAGCTTGTTAGTGTATGCTATAACTGTGTAATGCTGTAGTGTGATGTATAAGTTAGGTAGAAGCTCTAATCCCAAACATGGCAACTGTGAAACTCTGTGTGTTTGTATTTATGTGTAGGGATCAATGCTTTTGAGGCCATTCACAGTCGCTACAATTTCCATTGCCCTACTTTGGCAAGCCTGCTGATGTCATTCACCTTGAAATACACTTTTGGTGAAGGAGTAGCCCTGTGAACTCCATGGCACGTTCTCTAACTGCATAATGCTGTAGTGTGATGTACTAATCAGGTAGGCGTTCTAGTACCAGGCATGGCAACTGTGAAACTCTGTGTCTTTGTCTGTGTAGGGATCAATGATTTTGAGGCCATTCACAGTCATTACAATTTCCATTGCCCTACTTAGGCAAGCCTGCTGATGTCATTCAACCTTTGGTAAAGGAGTAGCCCTGTAATGTCCGTGGTGTGTTCTATAACTGCGTAATGCCATAGTGTGATGTACTAGTCAGGCAAGAGTTCTAATCCTAGACATGGCAACTGTGAAACTCGGTGTGTTTGTCTGTGTAGGGATCAATGATTTTGAGGCCATTCACAGTCACTACATGTTCCATTGCCCTACTTTGGCAAGCCTGCTGATGTCATTCACCTTGAAATACACCTTTGGTGAAAGAGTATCCCTTTAAGCTCCACGGCATGTGCTATAACTGCGTAATGTTGTAGTGTTATGTACAAGTCAGGTAGGCATTCTAATCCCAAACATGGCAACTGTGTGTGTTTGTTTGTCTGTGTAGGGGATCAATGCTTTTGAGGCCATTCACAGTCACTACAATTTCCATTGCCCTACTTTGGCAAGCCTGGTGATGTCATCCACTTTGAAATACACTGTTGGTGAAGGAGTAGCCCTATAAGGTCTGTGACATGTTCTATAACTGAGTAATGCTGTAGTGTGATGTACTAGTCAGGTAAGAGTTCTAATCCCAGACATGGCAACTGTGAAATGCTGTGTGTGCTTGTTTGCCTGTGTAGGGATCAATGCTTCTGAGGCCATTCACAGCCACTACAATTTCCATTGCCCTACTTTGGCAAGCCTGGTGATGTCATTCACCTTGAAATACACCTTTGGTGAAGGAGTAGCCCTGTAAGGTCCATGACACATTCTATAACTGCATAATGCTGTAGTGTGATGTACTAGTCAGGTAAGAGTTCTAATCCCAGACATGGCAACTGTGAAACTTTGTGTGTTTGTTTGACTGTGTAGGGATCAATGCTTTTGAGGCCATTCACAGTCACTACAATTTCCATTGCCCTACTTTGGCAAGCCTGCTGATGTCATTCACCTTGAAATACACCTTTGGTGAAAGCATATCCCTGTAAGCTCCGTGGCATGTGCTATACCTGCATAATGCTGTAGTATTATGTACAAGTCAGGTAGGTGTTCTTATCCCAAACATGGCAACTGTGTGTGTTTGTTTGTCTGTGTAGGGATCAATGACTTTGAGGCCATTCACAGTCACTACAATTTCCATTTCCCTACTCTGCCAAGCCTGCAGATGTCATTCACCTTGAAATACACCTTTGGTGAAGGAGTAGCCCTGTAGGGTCCATGACACATTCTATAACTGCATAATGCTGTAGTGTGATGTACTAGTCAGGTAAGAGTTCTAATCCCAGGCATGGCAACTGTGAAACTTTGTGTGTTTGTTTCACTGTGTAGGGATCAATGCTTTTGAGGCCATTCACATTCACTACAATTCCCATTGCCCTACTTTGGCAAGCCTGCTGATGTCATTCACCTTGAAATACACCTTTGGTGAAAGAGTGCCCTGTAAGCACCATGGCGTGTGCTATAACTGCATAATGCTATAGTGTAATGAACTTGTTACGTAAGAGTTCTAATCCCAAACATGGTAACTGTGAAACTTTGTGTGTGTGTGTGTCTGTATAGGGATCAATGCTTATGAGGCCATTCACAGTCAAATCACTTTCCATTGCCCTGCTTTGGCAAGGCTGCTGATGTCATTCACTTTGAAATATACCTTTGGTGAAAGACTAGCCCTGTAAGCTCAATATCACTTGCTATAACTGTGTAATGCTATAGTGTGATGCACTAGTCAGGTAGGAGTTCTAATCCCAAACATGGCAACTGTGAGACTCTCTGTGTGTATGCCATCAGTATCCTGCATGGCAGTAGCTGTGGTTGTGTAATAACAGGACCCATTGTAGAGTGGGATTTGGAAATTTCTTATATGGTGGGCTTATTATATGTCACAATGTCCACCTTACAAGGATAACAGACGTCAAACAGCAGAGAGGCTGGTGTAGACGATCCATACCCCTACATGTGACATTATGGATTGGGGAACAATATAGGCAACCCTTGTATTACCCAGAGAACACTCTCCACCCATGTCTCATACACAAACACACTTTGCTAGGCAACAACCACCATGTTGGTAGTTTCCTGCATATTGCCCACAGATAGTAACCATGGTGTGATTGCAGTGGACTACAGAGAACATGGCACCCTGTGCCATCCCTACAATAGGCAAATCATTGCATATAGTGGTCCTTTGCTATGTTCCCCACTGGATGCCTGCAACAAATGTAGAGTCAGCAAATGTAACCCACAAAGGAAATACCATGCCTTATACCCATGCCTTGTATGGACAGATTCCACTAACACTAGTGAATACCTGTATCATGCTGTCAATGTAGGTGCAGGGTCAACCTAAGTTCCATTGCCAGTTCACACCACATGAGGTCTGGAATGCTACATCAGATGATAACAATCTGTCCACACAACATGCCCCAGACACCCCAGGTACACTTCCACATGTCACACAACATGCATGTGGGACATGTGCACATCCCAGACACCATCCATGTTATGGAATATAGAACACATACATGGCAAGCATTGCACAGCACTGGCCACCCACAATAGTAACCCAGATGAGTGGCTGGTGAATACAATACCCACCTGTGTGGGCCAATCCAGAGACAATACCCCTGAGCCACACTGCAGACCATTAACATGTGGCCTGATGCCAAGGTATACCCTTTGCCTAGCCATGTACAGCCTTCTGGCACAGTCAACAACTACACACCTGTGAAGCAATGAACCCATGCATGTCAGTACTGGCAAACCTCTGTGTGTGTGTGTGTGTGTGTGTGTGTGTGTGTGTGTGTGTGTGTGTGTGTGTGTGTGTGTGTGTGTGTGTGTATGGAGATTAATGATTTAGAAGTCATTCATACTCACTACAACTCCCATTGCTCTACTGAAGTATAACTTCTGATGTCAGTCACCTTGACATACCCTTTGCCCATATATCAGCCTGATAACCTCTGTGTTACATGTGACACCTGCGTAATACTGTAGTGTAGCAAACTAATTAGTTAGGAATTCAAATCCTGACCCTGTCAACTGTGATAATGTGTGTGAGTCCCTGAGAGAGTGTGGCTGTGTCATCCTTGACACCTACTCTTGTGGACAGGCACATGTACTACACCTACCTTATCCCTCCTTTAGTACTGTTGCTGACATCATTCACCTTCAAATATACCTTTGGGCAGTGCTCCAACATGTAAGCACTGTGGTGCATGTAATAACTACATAGAAATGTAATAGCAATATATAGTCAGGCAGGGGTTTGAAGCCCCGTACTGGTAAGTATGTGACACAAACATGCTTAGCTTTTACTCTCCTATGCCCTCCCTTTCTTACTTTGTCTCTGTCTGTCTCTCTCACTCCCTCTCTGGTGGATGTGGAGAAGTACACCTGCTTTGCTTAGGCAGCAGCTTGTGTTTTGTAAGTGATGCT